>NW_010422787.1:24101-34385 GCF_000710305.1 Buceros rhinoceros silvestris | reverse complement strand
CCACGTACAAATACCAAATTAACTTTGTAAGGAGCGATATCATTGTATCGTAAGTCCACAATATCCAACATAACCACATGATAGTCCTGATCTGCCTTGCAGAGATGGTAAATATCACCACAAGGAATACGTAGTATACATAAGGATTTACATCACACCTAACACCACCATACGAACAAACGGACTGACTTGGTGACCATGTACTACTAATATACAGAATCCAAACAGCAAAATTGTTTTAACACACTTAGGTCAGATCTGTCCTTATCTCAACCCCTTGTGCCCCATGTTGGGCTCCAAAAAGGACTGCCTTGGTTTGAACCCAGCTGGCAAGTAAACACATGCAGCCTCTCTATACCTATCCCTGGGGGCAGGAGAACGGAAGGTAAAGCCGAGAGGGTTAGGATAAGGAGAGTTGACTTGAACAACACAGACAGATAGGGGGAACAGTAGTAATAACAGTAATGAAGAGAGTGATGGGCAACACACTGCTTACCGCTGCTGTACCACACCAAGCTACTCCGCTCTTTGAAAATCCCCCCTCAACCTTATGTATACTGGGAATGATGTTAGTATGGTATCAAATATTGCTTTGGCTGGTTCGGTCTGGCTATCCTGGCTGTGGAAATTAACCCTATCCTAGCCGAACACAGGACAGGAGGTCAGAAGTTTCAGGTGCTGTGCAGCTTGTGTCAAGAGCTGCATAGCTTTTCCCAAGGCTTCTAGGCTTTTTTCCACCGATGGGATTTGGAATGGTGGAGGGGCTGACTTGCTTCTTGCCAGCTGTGAGCTGCTTTAGCAGCTGGTGCTTAACTGGTGAAAGTATCAAGTTTTTCCTAAGCAGTGTTCAGAAAGCTCACTGATCTAGGGGTGGTAATGCAATACAAACATTTTACCATATCCTCAGATGATACCCTGCACCATTTGAAGTTTTGCCTGTGTTGTCACGTATTTGCATACGTGCAAGGACCTTGTGAATGATATATCTTCTCTTTTAAATCTGTAAATATATTGTAAATCCGTAATATTGATGCAAATAACCAGCAGGCACTTAAAGAAAGGCTGGAGCATCCATTAACTGTGATATTCATATATGTAATTTGGTACAATCTCTCTAAGATTCTGGATCATGTTTCCAAGCTTCTTCCTTTTCTCTCTGTTTCTTCCCTTCATCCTCCCATGTGAAGTCACAAGATGTGTGAGTAGCTCCACTTTTAGTTTGGTTATAATTTTCTGCTGAAATTGCTTTGATCCTGAATTGAATGGGAAAACTAACAAGCAGCTTAAATTCCCCTTTTGACCTTTAGAAAAACACAGAAGTCTCCATTTCACCTATGCAGGAGAAAAAGCAGCTATTGTATTCAGCTGGTCTGTATTTGGGTGTGCTCTTATCAAAAGCTTGATTAATCTGAAATCAATTAACTCATTTAGCACTTGAGAGTTATTTTGCAGCGAATCCCATAGTATATCTAAAGAGTTCTTTGTCACTTTGAATTATAGCCTAAACAGATGGATGATGAGGCTTGGTTTGAGCTGACAGTGGTTCCTTGCTGCCATGTCTGCTGCTCTTAGGGGACTGTAAGTAGCACTGCAGTGACACCTGAGAATCTAGGATGAATGTAAACCTAGTAGACGTTGTTCCTTGCTTAAGATACAGAAGGAGAGTAAAAGGCAGAATGGTCTTAGGCTTTCAAACAAATATGGATGAAGTGAATGCTAATATGCAAGAATGTGTAATTAAGGGCAGAGGTGCAAATGCTCATTTTAAACCTTGCTTGGAAACAGGGACTTGGAAATACATTGTGGTTTTGTCCATGTGGGTGAGGGGGTTGAGGAGTTTCCGTCCGAGTTTACAGCCTTAGCAGAGACATGAAAGAAAATGGGAGGAGGGTTCGTGGTGTGAAAAGAGGACACAGAGGAGAAAAGGTTACACCACAAGCTGGTGAGTCCACTCACCCTAAGAAGGCTCGCTGGGTGAGGGGGTTGAGGAGTTTCCGTCCGAGTTTACAGCCTTAGCAGAGACATGAAAGAAAATGGGAGGAGGGTTCGTGGTGTGAAAAGAGGACACAGAGGAGAAAAGGTTACACCACAAGCTGGTGAGTCCACTCACCCTAAGAAGTCTCGCTGGGTCTCTCTCAGTTCATTATGTCTAGCAATCTTAAAACCTGAAATAAAGAGCCAAAAGCCATGGCTGCCACTTGGTATTTCAAGAAATAAAAGCCTCTTTTTCTGAGCTCTGTGAGAACTCAGACTTTATGAGCATTTGCAGTAGAGCATGAATCTTCTCTTGGGCTAAATGCAGACACAGATGTAAGTTTACAGACTCTTCAGTTTATGTGTCTTAGAAATACTTTCTTGACTTTTTCTGGAAGAATCTACCCATAAATTACTACATCCCTGTAGTGATAACTTCAGCGAGTGGCTAGGAGTGAAACCGCCTGTGGTGCCATTGACGTGCCAGGAGCGCAGCCTGCTCCTGCCCTCCTCCTCCTGCGTTATGTTGTCAGTCATGTCTGTGTGACCTTTTACATGGCAGGTTTTGTTGCTGCCACCGCAGTGACCACATCCCAAGTACCTGTCAGGGAAAAGGATTTCAGACAGGGTAAAGGTGGAGAGAGGTGGGAGCAGCAAAACTTTTCTGTTGTAGTAATGTTGCAAAACATAAACAAAACAAATGTATTCTGCAGACAACTCATGACCGAATGCAATCTTTTGTTTAGCCATTCATAGGGAGTGTCAATGCAGACCATTCTTTTACTTAAAAGAAATTTTCTAACATTAAATTGCAGCTGATTTACTTTTGCAGAGATTGCATGCTGTTGTCTTCCTTGCTGGCATTATTGCTCTTCCTTCTCGTTTTAGCAAAATTATGAAAATGTTGTCTGGAATGAATTGTCCCAAGTAGATGCTGAGAATGGGGAATTAATCTGTGTTTTCAGCTTGGCCTAGCAGCTTCGAGGAGTTTAATTACAATTTCCAAACTTTTCCCTTGGAAATAGAGGATTTAATCAATATTTGTTTGAAACATCACACTTATTTTCATAGTAAGCCGCTTCTACCAAAGGAGGCAACAAGTGCAAGAATCTTTTCTGTTAGGAAATATAAAGTAATCCTTGCATCACTGATTTGTTTAAGCTAGTTTTACTGTGCACTGGTTAAGAAAAAAAAAAAAGAGCATTTCCATCTGCTTTTACTAATGAGCCCCCTCGTAAACCAGTCTTGCCCCTACTGAGGCCGTACCCCAGCTGTCTAGAAAATGCTAGATACCTGAGGAAGGCAGGCAGCTTGGGCATGTGAGAAGGGTAGTGTCCAGTTTTATGCAGGTGAGATGCTTATGTTTGGAGGAAGGCAATAATGAAATGGATTTCTGACAAATTTGGCTTGTGCTGCTCTGAATTCTACTTTGAATTCAGCCTCTGTGTTTACTCACCAGATGAACTCGTTTCCTTTTCTTTTTCATCCTCCCTGTAGACTGTCGACAGATGAGCTCAGAAAATGCTCCATGTGCTGCTTGACATCAACTGCTGAAGAACAGACTTGGGTGGATGTTGAGCTTGTCAGTGTATTTATAATGCTCTTTTATGAACGGCGCTTTGACGAGTACTTCACTGCTCATCTCTGCACCACAAGGTGCTAGTTTCCTTTGGCTTTCTCCTATTCTGTCAGTACCACTTTGAGTTGATTTTTGGGAACTGTCAGCAGGCAAATCAGGTTTGTGTGATGCTTGGCAGCAGATCAGACTGTGAGGGTGTCAGGGGCAGCCCTATGAGCAGAAAGGCCAATGAGCAGAAGAACTTTCTTTTAAATCAGTGCAGGCTGCATTATCTTCATGGTCCAAGTCCAAACCCTTTGGGTCAAGTGTAGCCCTTAAATTTTTCACAATGATGGTATATCCTCTTCTTGCATGAATAAATATAATGCCCTGCACTGTACAGTTCACAGATATGTGCTCTGGTTTCTTGCTTTGGCTGTGCTTTACCTGGAGTTAGTCCAAAGGTTTTGCCTGCATTTTGTTTTGCAGGTTTCTTTCTGCATCTCTTAATGCTGCTGGAGAGGGGCGGTGTGACCATTTCCCATCTAGCTGTTCCCCTGCAGACAGCCAGTTTGCAAACACGCTATGGGTACTTGATTACACAAAACCACCCAGAATTTTGTAGTGTTACAATAAGTTTGGTTAAAGTAGTGGTGCTCTGTGTCGTTAAATAACTTTGGCATTTCTTCAGACACATTGTGGATTTGTTAAGATTTGTATATGAGCTTAAGCCTAAGGGATTGAAGTCTTTGTAGGAACAGGCTTAAAGGCAAGGTTGTGCCAGCCAGAGCGTGCAGACACAGCCTGACAGGCTGTGTCTCTGGCAGGAAGGAAAGTAGGACTGGAAATACTCGGCCAGATTTACAACTGGAGTAAATGGTGCATAATGCTGAGCTACTCCTGTCGTATATGTTTTGCACAGGAGCTTTGTGACTGGGTAATGCTCTTTCCCGTATGGTAAAATATTTATTTGTGGTTCTGGTGGTTGCAGGGCATGAGTTCCCAAAATTTGTGTTTGGACTCTGCAGAGGGCAGGTGAATCCTTTTGCTTATTTGGCCCCAGCCCATGAGACCGTAGAAACAATCCTTCAATCCTGTTATGCAGGGATATATAGACAGAAAAACAATTTCAAAGGCCACTGTGTAAATGTTTTGTTGACAATTATCCCTTCTCTGGGATACGCAGCATAACTAATGTGTGGCTTCTTGAGTTTACACCCGAAAACCTTTTACTGCATCATCATATTATCTCTTTCTAACAGATTTAGATTATACAGAATTGATTCAGCTTAAACAAATAAATAAATACCAGGAAACAAACCTACACTCCTTCACTGCCTGGCTGAGCATTTTGTTCAGGGAAGTGTGCTTTAGCATGGTTAGCTTTCTCATATCTCTGTACGCCCTTTCAAATTTTGTAGTACAAAAAGCTGCTCACTTTTAAAATTTTACGCAGGATGCTGTAGAAAAAGCACACATAAATAATGGCCAGTGGTGTGGTTTGACGTCTGCCGGTAGCCTCCTAAATATAAATGGAAAACTTGGTAATTGTTTAGATGTTTGATTTAAAACATTAATGAATATGGTCCCCCCTTGAAAAACAGGTTTTAAATGTTACCAGTGACCATTCTGACTAGTCCCAGCTTGAGCAAAATTTTGGTTTCTAGGATGTCTATAAAGAAGCTGCTTGTCTGCCTGTTGACTGGACTTTTTAGTCACCGGTTACAGAGCCAAGAAGAGGCTTTGGAAACTAAATGCTATGTTTGAGTGAACAAATTGCAGGGATAGACTGGGGAGTAGAGTGGGAGAATAAAATCTTGGCACTGCAAGCAGATATCTTTACTGGAAAAAAAAATGCAGCTTCGTTATAGACTTTGGTTCTGAACAATGTGGGGTTTGATTTAGTTGATCAGCCAAGATAGGGAGCGAAACAAAGGCCACTTTGTCACTCCAGGGTTTTAGAAATATACCCATATCACAATGGCATGTAGTACAGTTTTTCATATAGCTTCTTGGTTCAAACTGGGTTTTGGGTAAGCACAAAAGTTGGCAAAAACAGCTTCTTTGCTCAGAAAAGTATAACTTCAGTTGAATAGAGATTTTTGGTGAGATTTTTAATTAGACCAGTGCTGTGAAGGCTGCAGAGACTAAGGAGTTCAAAACAGATATGCAAAATACTTTTCAATTCCTTGTATTTTATCATCATTTCAAAGTCAGCGGGGAAGTAAGTCTTAAACTGATGTTAAGTCTCACTCTGTATAGTTGCTTGTTCCCTGCCAGGTTTGAGTCGCTGTGGCCATCTTAGCCCCTTCTTGAGAGATTAGAATGATGGGAAGCTGGAATACTTTCTCCAATTAAATAAGTGTTTCTATTCAAGCATGAATTCAGATTTCCCCGTGCTTTACTGTCAGCGTGTGGGATGGACCAGACCATTATTTTTAGTCCCACAGTGAGTAACTGCAGAGCTCAACTAGAAGTGAGTCACTGGCAGTCGCCATAGAAAGTAGCTATAGGGTAAGGGTGACTTTTAGGCTCTACTTGGGTTCAAAGCCTGGTCCAGATTCAGTCGTTAGAAGTTATACAGGACACCTCAGACGAGGGGATCAAGAGGCATTGAGGTATATCGTTGGCAGACATACTCCCAAACCATAGTACCGATCCCTCTGCCTGGTATCTTGGCATCAGCCTCAACAATGGAGGCATGAGAGAAATGCAGAAGGGAGTGAAAGGTCTTAGCAGAAGAGTGCCTGGCTGCCTGGGGAAGCACTGGGCTCGGGTTTTGCTGAAGACATTCAGGACATGTAGCAGATGTTTGCATAGATAGTTTTGGCCACCGTGGTCATTTGTATTACATATTGCGCAGGAGGTTGAAGACAAAGTAGGATTTTGTCTGGGTGTCTTATCCCCTAAAGTGGAACCAGCCATGATGGTGTGGGTATGTTTACATATATTGAAAAAAAGTTTCTGTTTGAATGGAAGGCAGGCCAGGGAGCGCAGCGCTGCCACAACTCTGAGTCGTGTTTGCTCCTAAAGCACAGTGCTTCTCATGCTCACAGGTATGGCCGAGACCGAGCAGTGAAGTGACCTCTCTTGCTGGCAGTTTTTTGACTTGCCAGCATGCTGGCAAGTGTGATCTTTCAGAAGCTTCCGTTTACTCCCCACCCCCACCCTTGCCCTGGTATTTGAGTGTTTTGGGTGGAAAAGAAGTAGCTGGGGTGGAAACTTAATTCTGTTTAAAAATCAACACAGAGCTGAGGCATCAGTTAAAACCATTTCAGCTCTGGAATTTCTGTTGGCTTATAATTTATAGAAACCCAAAGATTTTCAGGAGAGTTGCAGCTTGTTTCAGAAGTCCCATCTGTGCAGGATATAATGCAATATGTATGGACTTGTTTTTTCTAGTCAGCTTTCAAGCATGTGGACTTTCTGGACCTGTGAGCATCATTGTTCAAAACTGCTGTCTCAAGCCCTGTTTTGAGAGAGAAGGCAGAGCATTAGTGATGCACGAACTGGCTCTCTGCACAGGAACAATTTTAATTCCGATTGTACATAGGGGTGTGCATACATCTGAAGGGCCAAGTGGGAAGACGTTTGCCTTTACAGCTGTTGGCAGCAAAGAAACACAGCAAGTCTTGATTGAAAACAACTATCTTACTGTTTTACTAACCAAATTTTTTTTTCCTTTTTCATTTGTAGGTCTCAGACTCTGGATACAGGCTGTGGGATTTTTTAATTATTATTATTATTTTTGATTGGTCTTTTTCCCGTTTTCGGATGTGAATTGAAGGCCGACAGTTGAAGTGTTGGAAGCAAGTGCAGGAGGACACTCACCTTGTTTTGTTTGAACCCTCCTTTGCTGGGATTCTTTCAAGCCTTCCTTCACAGTCATGTGGTCATCACAGCTGCTGTTCTTCACAATACTCTTAACACCGTTAGCCCATGGTGAGTGAGAGATGGTGTAAACTTTCCCGCGGTAAGGGAAGAGAGAATAGAAAATAACAAGGATTTTGCCTATGTCTTTTACCTGATGTTGTGGTTTTTTTTCCAGGATGTTAATTTCTCTCCCCACTTCTACCCCAGGTCTTTGAATTCCCAGGGTACATTATGTGTAGCTAAGTCCTGAAAAAAAGAACTCTGGACACTCATAAAGATTTCTGTTATTGAGTTTGGCTGCTCTGTTAAAGCAGGCGTTCTTCCTCTGCTGAAGCCTATTCTGTTGTGTCACTGCAATTGTGTCTCCTGGTCCCTGCATGGAAACGAATTTCCCTTCGGTGAAAACTGCTCAGTAAGGGTCTGCATGTCTCCCTTTAGCCCCCGCTCCAGAGTGGGCTCTTACTTACCATCGTGTCAGACTGTGATTTCAAGTACTGCAGTAGATGTTTCCTTGCTCTGCTGAAGGACAGAGGCTCCCGTGATCTCGGTGACCCTGAGCCAAGAAGAACCAAGATCAGTGTAGCTGCCGTAGCCCGTCGTGCTGTGTAACCCGCCTAGCAGTGTGGAGTTGTTAGGGGTAACACCGTGCTGCACGCAGGGCTGCGTCTGAGAACTGAGCTAGTAGCATAAGGCAGATGCTGTGCTCTGGGAATGTATGAACCTGTGGGGGGTTGATCCTGGCTGGAAGCCAAGTGCCCACCAAAGCCACTCTATCAATGCCCTCCTCAGCTGAACTGAGGAGGGGAAATATAAAAAAAAAAGACTTATGGGTTGAGATAAGGATAGGGAGATCACTCAGCAATTACTATCATGGGCAAAAAGACTTGACTTGGGGAAATTGGATATTTTTACCAATCAAGTCATAGTAGGATAATTGGATTTAAGACAAAATCTTGAAACACCTTTACCCCACCCCTCACTTGTTCCTGGGCTCAACTTCACTTCTGAATTCTCTACCTCCTGCCCCAAGATGTGCAGGAGGACAGACAAGGGATGGCTGTGGCGGTCAGTTCATCACACGCTATCTCTGTTGCTCCTTCCTCTGGAGTGGGAGGGCTCCTCACACTCTTCCCCTGCTCCAGTGTGCAGTCCCTCCCATGGGAGACAGTATTCCACAAAGTTCTCTAATGTGAGTTGTTACCACAGGCTACAGCTCTTCTTGAACTGCTCCAGCGTGTGCCCCTTCCATGGGGTCACAAGTCCTGTCAGCAAACCTCCTCCAGCGTGGGCTCCTCTCTCCCTGGGAGGAGGACAGACAAGGGATGGCTGTGGCGGTCAGTTCATCACACGCTATCTCTGTTGCTCCTTCCTCTGGAGTGGGAGGGCTCCTCACACTCTTCCCCTGCTCCAGTGTGCAGTCCCTCCCATGGGAGACAGTATTCCACAAAGTTCTCTAATGTGAGTTGTTACCACAGGCTACAGCTCTTCTTGAACTGCTCCAGCGTGTGCCCCTTCCATGGGGTCACAAGTCCTGTCAGCAAACCTCCTCCAGCGTGGGCTCCTCTCTCCATGGGCCCACAGGTCCTGCCTGGAGCCTGCTCCAGTGCAGGCTTCCCACGGGGTCACAGCCTCCTTCGGGCATCCACCTGCTCCGGTGTGGGGTCCTCCCTGGTCTGCAGGTGGATACCTGCTCCGCTGTTAACCCCCCTGGGCTGCAGAGGGACAACCTGCCTTACCATGGCTTTCACTACAGTCTGCAGGGGAACCTCTGCTCCAGTGCCTGGAGCACCTCCTGCCCCGTCTTCACCGACCTTGGTGTCCGCCGAGTTGTTTCTCCCGTATCTTCACACTCCTCTCTCCAGCTGCAGCTGCCGTTGCGCAGGTTTTCTTTTCCCTTTCTTGAATATGTTATCGCAGAGGCTTTACACGCTGGTGCTGTCGGGCTGTCACTTAGCCAGCGACAGGTCCGTTTTGGTGGTGGCTGACATTGGCTCTATAGGGGAAGCTTCTAGCAGCTTCTCACAAGAAGCCACCCCTGTAGCTCCCCACTGCCAAAACCTTGCCACACAAACTGAATACTGAGCTCTAGCAGAAAAGGACAGTCTTTTTATTAGCAAGGAAAATATTAGGTTAAATCTGACACATTTAACTCTTTGAAGTAAGATTTTGAGGCCTGGGGTTGGTTTTTGTGGTTTGTTTTTTTTTTTTTTTTTTTGGGTGGGGTTATTTGTTTTTTTTAATATGAGAAACCCGAATGTAGGCCCTGGAAGTAAGTTGCCAGATTTCATAAATGCTGAAGGGTTCAGGAGCTCCTGTTTACAGTCGTGGTTGCTAGATGCTCAGAGCAGAGCTTTGGGAAATTTGGCTGCCTGATTTTCCTCATGCCTAAATGGAAGGCAAGCTCCACCCAGGACCTCATTTTAATTACAGGTCGGTGTGAACATGTTTGTAAATAACATCACTCCCTGCATGTAGGCTGCATTTAAACTCCCTGCGTTTAAAGTATTCATCAGACTTCTTGTACTTGACATGCACCGTGTATGTGCTAAGGACACTAGAGCAAAATTTTACAGTGAAGAAGGAGGTTAAAAAATGTATTCTGTGTAATTGGCTGAACATATTTATAGAGGACAACCTGTCTGCTTATATCACTTATAATACCTTTGGGCACAAAGGTTATCTGTGCTATCGTTCTTCAAGCAAAACTCCTCACGAACTTGAAAATTAGAGTGAATATTTAAACTAAGCCAATCGAGTTGGAATGAAAGAGTTGTTAGGAAAGGTGCTCTGCATTCTTCTCCAGGAAAGTTACATGGTAAATGTTTTGTAATGAGACAATATTAATAGTTAAAGCCATTAACAATTTAAGTGTGCCTTTG
>NW_010422787.1:4274-24018 GCF_000710305.1 Buceros rhinoceros silvestris | reverse complement strand
CCGCTCTTCTTTAAATTTGCAGTGCTACCGTAGCCAGAAAATCCTGCCTGATAGTTGCAGTAAATGAAAATGTCATAAGTACCTTAGGAGCTGTGTTGTGCTACAAGTAAGCAAACAGCAGAGATGCAGAAACTAGGTGCCTGGAAGTACTTCTACCCTTTATACACTTCTCCTGAGTAAATGTATGGGATGGCTGCTGTGGTTTTGGTGCAGTCAGTGGTAATGAATCTGACCGCCACACATCTAACCAACACGTACATGTTCTCATCTCTAAAAACTGCTAGTGAAAGTGTGGTAGAGGCTCACAGCCACCTTTGAATGGTGGAGAGTGAAGATCTTTGGTGTGAGCCAAAGGGCATGGTTTGGTTCTTCCTGTTCTGATTTCTGAAGTTGGCCAGGATGCAGCTGCCATCTCAAAGCTTTGGCCTGTTGCCTTTCTTGGGGGAAGCAGGTACTGAGCATGTGTGTGGTGGTTTGAGGGTAGTGCATTCCTCATACTAAATGGAGAAGACTGCAGTTTAGCTGTGTGGTGTGGTGTTCCATTAGTGTGTTTGGTATCAGCTAGCACTGAGCAGTCAAACCCATCCAGTCTCTCATGGAGACTGAGGGAAGTGCACATAAACAGAACTGTAATGAAGGTCAGAAAAAATTTAAAAATGGGGCTTCCAAGGTTTTGAAATCAGAGACTGAATATCTGATGACCTTCAGGCACTGTCCCTTGCTGCCCCTCTTCATGCAGTGCCTGCAGAAGGCTGCCTAAAGTGAATGTCAAGCCAGTATTGATGCCGAGGTTCCTGCTAGCCTGAAGACAATGTATGTGCATTTAAACACACGCCACACCCTCACCTTGCACAGAAAAATAGGCCATTTAAGCACTGCCTTCCCCCTCCCCCCAGCTAATAATCCCCTTTCACTACATGCGGAAAGCTTTCATATTTTGTCTTTAAGAAAACTCAAGCATTTGAGGTCCTGTTTCATGGGCTGGAATGACTCCTGTCATGTAGCGATTGCCATAGTTGATACGAACTACCTTTACAGACTGTGACTCTGCTGCATCTCGTTCCCTTTTGGCGTGTCCTGACATAATCTCTTTATCTGTAGCGGTAGCTACATTACAGACAGATTTCTTAGGCCAGTGATCTTCTAAATTTGTTGGTTTTTTTTTTTTTGCTTTGGTTGTTTTGGGTTTTTTTGAGGGAGGGTTTTTTTTTTTTAGCTATCTCATTTCTTGGTGTATATTGTGTGTCTTGGGTTGTGATGACAGGTGCGGAGTCAAAGGGTATTATGACTTCAGTGATCTGCAAGATGAAAAGTAATTTTCCAGGATACTGCCCTGGTACAATGTCATCTTGTTGATAAGCTGTAGAAATAATGAAAGGGGAAGAAGTCATGAATGCTTTCAGTTTCTCTGTGATGATGTTAATCTGCTGTATCCTAAATGCATAGGCACTGTACTCTCTAGTTCTGCTCAGACTGTTCTGAATAATAGCTCGCAAGAAACTGAAACCATGTGAAATACTTACAGTGACAGCAGATTTGAGTAGTGGATGCTTGCTTTACTGCTGGCCTTTTCTTGAATGGAAGGTAGCTTACAGTTTGCATAGCTAACACAACTCAGACCACTGCAGAAGCCCCCAGAAAGCTATGCCCTCTTCTAAGCTCTGGCAAAGCCTGTAAATTCATCTGTTGGATAAAACTAAACCTGTCATACAAAACCAGAAAATTAGCCAAGACAGAAAGCAACAATACCAAGGAATAAATTAAAAAAAAAAAAAAAAGGGCGCCAAGCAACAAAACACAATGAATAGCTCTCCAGAGCAGTAAGCTTCCAAAAAAAAAAACAAAAAATACAAAGAAAAAAATAAAAAAAAAAAAAAAAGGGCGCCAAGCAACAAAACCAAAGGCTTTGTCATCCTTTGGAAGGGCTCTGCTATGGACCAGGCTTTTGCACCCCTGCCTCCTTTTTGTCCCTGTTTGGAAGCTTCTCCCAAAACATCTAGTGTCCTGGAACCTCAGGAAGGTGCTCCTTGGCTTGCATCCCCCCGCGTACATCTGAGCAAACTGATACTTTTTGCCTGTAATGGGTGAATTTCCCAGAGGCATTTTCTGGAATGAGCAGCTGTTCTCATCTTCCTCAGCTCTCCTCCCCTTGACCCCGGACAAAGAGATTTCTCTTTTCCCACAAATGAACACTGCCAAAGTTCACCTAAAATGAGACTGACATGACAGGCAGCAGCTCGGCCGGGGAGATGTACAGCTGCTCTGTCACATTGCTGCCTGGGTGTGATTGAGAGTTGACGTTTAAAACTTCCAGACTGCTGGACAAAAGTGATAATAGAAATAAAAGGATTCAGGACCGTGTGCTGTTAATGGGTGGGATAGGAAGGATACCATAGTGATTGCTATGGGATAAAATTTGGCATGTTTCCGCAAAAGTAACTTGTTTTAGTTTAGGCTTTGGAAAAGAGCTGCAGGCCTCTTGTATGCAAAGGTCTTTACCACCCCATCAGATTGTTTTATTGTGCTGTATCCGTAATTTCATGATGAGCAGTGAAGAATGAATCTTTTTTTTGTTGTTGTTACTCTAATGCTTTAACTGTCTAATCCAAAAATGGACAACCATTTGTTACTAAATCAGGATAAAGCAATAATCTAAGTTGTCCAGTTTCTGTTGAAGCAAGAAAATCCACAGGCAGGGTGATCTGCCTGTTTCCTCTGACGCTAAGCTCGTGCTCTGCAGATGTGTCGTAAGAGTGAGCTGTCAGCATCCTGGTTCCTGGCAAAGTGTGGTGTCAGTTGTAGGGGCTTGTTTCTCCTTGGTCTGGCAGGTATTTAAGGTTGTTTTTTATATGGTTTAACCCTGTGTTTATTAATGCGCTGCAGCATTCAAGACTGTTGCCTCCTGATGATCATTGGTCATTGCTGTGATTGATTGCTTGGGTTTCTTAGCCTTTTCCTCCATAGATAATGTGATTTGTAGCCTAGAACCACACACTTGCCCAAAGCTAAGCAAGACTGAAGCCAGAACAAGTTAGGCAATAACGTAACTAAACGCTGACTGAAATTAGAGGGCAAACAATAGATACCTGATGTTAGGGTAGTTTCACTATTACAGCTAGGACGGGTTAGACGAGAGTCATCTCATCCTACGGCAAGCTGCAGGTGCAGCAAAGGTTTCTGAAATAGCTTTGTAGATAGAGATAAGTTTAAGCTAAAATAGATTCTACTTCAGACAAAGCCTGACAAGTCCTGGAGCCTGGTATTGTTATGAAGCTTAAGGCCTACTGCGGACACTTGACAGCACCAAACTGGCAGGACTACAGTTGCTGCTGGCCCACCTCTGAACTTCCAAAAAAATGAGTTGCCTTCAAGAATTTGTTTATGCAGAGATGTGCCCTAGCTATAAAGTGACCTTCCTGCGTTTAGGGACAGATGCCTTCTTGTCTTTCCATATGAGAATTAGTTCGAGATGGGGCTGAACTAATTTGTCGTTTTCAGAGGCGAAAATGAAATTTGAAGTCCTTTCAAGTCATTGCAGCTGTATGGAAGAGATCCTTGTCTGCTGTTCTGTTCTGACCCTCTGCACTTCTGCGCCGTCTTCCTGATGTTTCTGGGAGACAACTGTGGTGAGGGAGGGCTCCGTCTTTGTGAAAAGATTATGCTTGAAGGTCAAGCTGATTCCCTAGGCATTAGCAGGTTCAGATGCTGAGCCAGTTTCTGTGGGAACAGTGGAAATATTTATTACTGTACAGCACTAGTAGTTGCTTGGTGACAATGATTCTGTTAAAGCAAGCAGCATTATCTTTCTTGGGGGAATATATAATGCTAGCAAGCTGGTCTTCAGTGACAGAGTGTGGTTTAATGTGAGCTGAGCATTTGCCTCGCTGCTATTTTAATACAGTGGAAATACTGTCACTGCTTAAAATACATACTGTGTTTCGTTTATACTTGTACAAGTGTTATGTTAGCTAGTGAATGGTGGATAATTGCCTTTTACTACAGGTCTCTTTATATAGTCAAAATGAAATACAAGAGACATGTTTTATTAGTTGTGAAATAGCCAAGTTGACTTCCAGGCTTCTGCCTAACTTCATTGTTTTAAAAGATTAATCATCCTTGAAATATTTATGATATTTGCTATTCTTGGCAATTTGTGTTACCTGCAGCCGTGCCACCTTTTCCATAGTGGAACAAGTGATCGAGGAAGGCTTTTCCTGATAAAAGGGGGTAGCTGTTCTATGTACATATGCTACAGTGCTTTCATTAGTAGCAATGTACTAAAATTGGGAGTACTAGCTTCCCCATCTGATGACTGACCAATCTATAAGCTGACAGAGGGTGAAATTCACCCTTGCAAAGACTCTATACACCATTTAATACAGCTTAAGCCATTAAGCAGTGCAGAGGTCAGTCTGTGGACCCAATTCTTTCATGTCTAAATTTCACACTAAATAAGGAAGGAGATTTTAAAAGGATTTTCTGATAATGTGGGGGTTTTTTCTTCAGTGTTTGGCAAGTGTATCCACTTATAACATCTTCCTATGTTACGGAGGATAACAAGATCTTGCACTATTTTCACGTGCCTTCCGTACCAAAGCACACCTTCCTTGGGACGTGCACCTCTTAGCCATCAGCACAGCCCTAGTTGCAGTGAAGCTGGAGCTATTGGAATTGAACTACAGAAGCAAGCTGGTGACTAGAGCCCAAATTAATGCATAGAAGTTAGCCTTTCCCATAGGCTTCTTAACACCTATGACACAGAGCAGCAGGGCACACGAGTTTCTCTCTGAGCTAGAGCAATAGAAAATGTACTTGCTTTCACAGCAATAGAAAGGGGAGAGTTGTGTTACCTTGCAGACCTGTAACCTCTGATGCGTGTTTCATTTGTAACTGTTTTCTGACAAGACTGGTTTCTGATCTCCAATGACCAACTCTGTGTGCTCTGTTTTGTTTTGGGGTTTTTATTTTGGTAGCATTAATTAAGCCATAAGACGTGACAGCATGTGACTTACAGTGTAGTAATTCGTGCCCAGCACAGCCGTGCACAAAGATGAAGGCCAAATGGCCCCTGTGCAGCTACGTGTGAATTATTGTACCATAATTTAATTCCCATTATATTTTACTGTCATCATAAAAATGTTTTTGTTAGTGAATTTCCTTAAGAAAAGCTACTTTTTGAAAAGCAGAATTTGAAAGTACAACATGGGTCTTGTCACAAAGGGGAGGGGGTAGCTTTGGGAGATGAGGAGTTTTGCTGAATCCTGAAAATTTATATTTGTGCAGTTATTAAGCCTGGGTGATGAATGAGCATTGCGGTGCAGACACCTGCTGACTAAAAAACTGACCTAACTCTAACTATTCATTTCATATTAACTGCCAAGCAGTTGCTAAGTAGGATGACTGGGTTTATTTGTTTCTGTCCTGGTCTTGATGTGATCTGGAAACCTGAGATTACAATCAGTCTCTTGAGCCATCTAATCTTTTTCCAATTCAAGCTATGCAAATGCACGCATCAGACACTTGTGCTATGGCCGGTGTCCTAGCAAGCGCTGAGTGAATAGAGAAGGCGGGTTGTCTGCGCAGTGATGAAGAGCACCGGAGGGACCAGGCTGGTGTGCCTGCTCTGCTGTGTGTTGGGAAAAATAAGCCAGCCTGGAGAGTCGCTTGGGTGGTAGTGGAGAGGAAAAACAACAGGGCCATGAATGCCTTAAAAGTCTTTCTCAGTATTTCTTTCTCTTTGTCTTTCAACAAATCTCTAATACTCTTCTTTTTTTTGTTGAAGGCAAGAGGTGAAGCTCCTGCAGTTAAGGTTGCTTTAGGGCCACCAGGATAAAACCCTCTTTCCAATAAATTGTTTTTAAAGAAATGAATGAAGAGCAGCCCTGTACTTGGCACGTTGTTCATTGAGATTACTCTGAGGCAGTGCCTGGCTCTTTCTCTTGGATTTCAGGCAGCTGTTGCGTTTATTCATCCACTCTGATTCTGGTTTGTCTCTCCTGCAGTAGTCTCGTGCTAGCAAGCACTGCTAGATAGCCCTGTCCCCGACAGTCCTTGTCATAGCTAAGCACAGAATAAATAAGCAACAGCTATTAAAAGCTGGCTCTTCAAGGAACTTACTCTCTGAATAACTTTTACTGATGCTCTCAGCAGCTTCTAGCTTATCAGGATAATGATGTGGCCAGGGCTTTCACTTTTGATGGATATCTGGATTTTAGGAATATTATATTGGCTCGATGAAAGAAACATGTTGATTTTCCATATTAGGAACAAGTGTCTGTGGTATGATTACTGTGGTTTGGCTTTAGATGTAAATACTTTTAAAAGAACCAACCAAATGATCAAACGAAAAATCTACCTGACTTTTCCAAATAAACACATCAGAATAATTTTTTTATCCATCCCTTTGGAACAAACAAGACTGAAAAATGTAACGAGTCAAAGCTGACTATTATGGGTACAGGTTTTCCTTGGCTGATACCCAGAGGTACGTACCATGGAGCACCAGGAAGATTTTCATATTTGCAGCTATCTCTCTGTGTGAGAAGACAGCTTGTCCCTTGTCTTTCTGGACATGCAGAATAGTCCAGAGTGATTGGTGTTGGGCAAGCTGGGGTTGAGTGAGGCTGGTGCAGTAGATAAAGATGAGCAGAAGTGGTCAGCTTCCCTTGCCTCATCCCACTGAATAGGGAAGGTGATTGCCTACCCATTCCCTGTGTTTCCTTTCACCTATTGCTTTATTACCTGGATGGGGAAATGGAGCTCTATTTTATGTGGCTAATTGCTAACCCTACCTAATACTTCATTAATGCTAAACTTCCAGATAAAGCTTTTATATGGTGAAGATGACAGGAAGCTACCCAGGGTTGGAGGGAGCATGCTGCCCTGGGCTGTGTAACGGGGTTTGGTGGTCGAGGCTGTGCATCTTTTGTATTTGTACTTGAAGACGTGCAGGACCTGAAGACAGCTTCACAGAGAAAGTAGCTGCATAGTGCTAGGGCAGAGCCATCCTTTGCAGCAATGCAGGTGGGAAGCCATGGCCACGTTTTGGAAGCGCAAAAGCTTGATATTCTTGTCCTTCCCATGCAGCTGTATAACCTCTTCTTTGGATGTGAATATGCCCACAAATGGGACGTCACTCCTGTTTCTTTTCCTAGTAACTTCATCTAAGCTTAAACCGTTGGAGTTGAAGAGAAAAAAAAAAGTTACTTCTGAGGGTTGTCTGGCCCTAGTTCTCTCACCCATATAAGCTGGGCATGTTCAAGTACTTTAAGCTAAAATGTGAAAAGAGTGAGAGTGAGGGAATGAGTTATGGCCACCTTCAGTCTCGCACCATCTCCTCAGTTACTGCTATGCTAACCTGCTCCCACAAGATCTGGGCAAATCTGCTGTTTTGCTCTGTTTGGAAGAGCAGCCTTGGCCCAGAAAGAACATCAAGCAGAAGCTCTTTATTGCAAATGAAACTACTGATTCCCTAGAAAAAAAGAAAAATCTCTAACATCCATTTTATCAACTCCACAGTCATATTCAATGGGTCTTAGAGCTATCTCATGTTTTTTACCCCACGGCACATTCACTGTTGTTCAGTTGATTCCTTCAGTGATCACGATTTCTTGAATTGGTTATGTTGTTTGGCAGCGTGGCTTTATTTGAATTTGGAAGAGGTTTCCTGCCGCTCAATGAGCGACTCATCTGGGAAAAGTGCTTGAGAAGGGGAGCAATGAAGAGCGTGTCAGACAGTTCAGAAGCTTTCCCCCAGCTTTGAATTTCCCTGATTACAGGAAGTTGTTTGGTGCTGGGCAGCACCCCCCGCCCCCCAGGTATATGTCTCAGTGCCTGGCAGGACCATCTCTGTTCTGTCATGAATATGCTCCAAGCTGTGGGATGCTCAGTGGGTTGTTAGCCAACACCACACAGATGCTGCAATCTGCCCGTCACAGAGCGCATGTAACTGGGCTGGTGGGGTTTCATTATGCTGCAGTATTGAATGCATACCGCAAACTCAAGGAATTGTAATCAGAGTAACATCTACTCTTATGTATTTCCTTGTGCTTTGCCATGTTGGGCTGCTTTCTGCAGTGCCTGATAGTGTCACTGCCTTGCTACACATCCTGAGGTGCGAGTTTGTTTCACGTAAGATTCCTGGATGCTCAAGATCATCCCCACTCAGTTTGTATATCAGAGTGGGCAGAGGAAGAGGTAAATGCTAGAAATATGTAATTCAGGTATTGTCACTCCCTCTTACGCAGTAATCTGTAGAAACTGAGACATGATGGATTTTAGAAGCTCAATCAAATTCTTACTTGTTCTTAAATCTCCAGAGCGTGGAGTCATGAATAAATGTCATTTTAATACGGAGTTTTTAGTGTCTGATCCAAATCCCGTAGCGAGTCGGTGATTCTGTGTAAATGCACTTTGAATCTGGTCTGCTCAGCCCGGATGGGTTACTCTGGGGAGATCTGGAGTGTACCATGGAAGAGATGGTGTGCTGGGCTTGGCTTTACACGATCTCTCAAAGCTGAGTGCTTGCAGTCAGTTGACCAGGTTGTGGGCTTCTTCCCTGTCCCAAGAGCTGCAGCATTGCCCTTGGTCCTTATTTTCTTGAGAGACTGTTCCCCTTCAAGCTCTTCTAGGAACAGTTAGCAGTCATCAAATGCTGCTGATTTAAATGAGGATTTTTTTCCCTCCTCTGCAGGTCTTGCTGCTGAAGATGTCTCCCAGTTTTTAATTGAGTGGTTTGTTTCTGTTACTGAAATGCTGGAGGCTGCAGTAAGGATTGATTTAGTATCAAGAGAGCAGATGACAAAAAGAAAACTAGCTTTGGTGTGTCAGTCTTGTGTGATACTTCACTCTCTAGAGGGGTGGAGGGGGAAATGTGCGTGTAGGTTTATAAGCGAGGCAGTCAGACTCGCTGTGCTAGTTGCATCAAGTTGGAACGGGGCTGGGAGCTTAGCTCCTTTGCAGTTCAAGGTGCAGATGAACGAACCCGCGTGGCAGTGTCTTTTCAGTCAAGGAAAACCAGGGTGGTGCTCCACAGAGCCACGGGCTGAAAGTAACCATGCCAGCGGCTGCATGTCTCAAAATGCATCATTTCCCTTCCCCTAGCATGTCTGCTGAGCTGCTGGAGGGGCGCATTTGGTATCTCTTTTGTTCCTCCAGTGGAGGCACGGCTCCGCTTTGCAGTGCAGATTCATGGCCAAGACCTATTTATCATGTAAACCAATATTTGACCAGCATTGCTGCTTGCTTTTATGTGTGTTTAATTTGTAGTATGTTTTAAGGAAGACTGTCTGCTCATAACAGCTGCAGGAAAACCCAGGTCACTCAGTGTATTTTTGTGTATGAGTATTTATATGTTTATACGCATATGTGTGTGTGCTTTAAATATAATTTGCACAGTGTATATATAAATAAACCTATAGAGAGCTGGTCTATCTAAACTTGAAATAATAGTGCAAGAAACTTTTAGCATGCTTTCATTTCATTTACTTGATATCGGGCCTGACATCTCACATTGTAATCTTACAGGCATATACAATTAAAAATCTTACTACTGGATATTACTCTGGGGGAATTATGAGAACTAAGAAATCTAATAATGTTTAGTTGTTTTCCTTAATTTGACTGAAAAAAAAAAGTCTTCTTGGTTAGATGCCAAATACATAATGAATTTGTATCATCAGCGGACACCTTGGAGTCTCTGCGTCCTGCTGACAAAAGTGCTTGGAAGTCATGTGTTGCAGTATCAGACAGCCATTGCAAAAAAAAAAAAAGTACTTGCTTGCCTTTATGCTTGTGTCTGACAAAATAGGTCTGGACGTAATTTTGGGGAGCTGATGAGCTCGTGTTTGTGAGAAGCTACTTTGGCATGTCCTTAGCATTTCTACCTCTCCAGACACAGAGCAGTCACTGCGAGGAACCGCAAGCATGTCCTTGCAGTCCTGACAGCTACAGTCCTCGTTTCAGATCGTGTACCTGAATTCACAGGAACTGTAGATTAAAGAGGTGGAAGACAATAAGATGGAGAAGATGAGGCACAAAATGGATGAAACTGCATGCTCTGTTTAGGGTCTTTGGGGAACTGAATTAAAAATGGGGGTGGGAATCCTGTTTAGCAGAAACACAAAGGGCTTAGACTATTTGTTATATGCCACGATATGTAGCACCGGTGCCAAAAACTTCCTAGCAGGCCCCAGAGGGTGAGACTGCTTAATTTTGATGCTTGGCTTGATATGGATTCATGTTTTGTTCTGCGCATTCTTTGCCCTGGTAATGCTGACTATCCCCCATTTACCTATCTAATATCCGAGCTCTTCCTCCTTTCTCTCACTAGGATGTTGAGTTGTGGTCTTCATCCTCTAACCAACCAGCAGTTTTTGCAAAGCAGAGTAACTTGATTATTTAGGGTCTGCCCTGATTAGCCTCACATCTCGAGGCTACACAGACTCTCAGCCATGGAACATCTGATGACAACCCTGTTTCTCGGGGCCCTAGACCTTGCACAAATACAGCCTCTTTCTTTTCACAGAGTAAATATATGACAGATGATGTGAAATTGTCCAGCTCTTGGGGGGATGCTGACATGCTGAAGTTCCTTATTCCGTGTTGACCAGTTGGCAAAATGCAATCAAGAATAACTTTTTAGGAGGTCTGGCGTACCCAATACTACTCTGGAATGCCACTGCGGTGAGAAGCGTAAAGAAGGACAAGCTTAGGGGCACAGACAATTTGATACAAGGAGACAGGATCAGTCTGTCTAGCACTCATGAAAATGCAGTACATTAAGCAGGGTAAACTTCGAAGTCAGTGGGAGCTGTGAGGTACAAGCCTCTGTTAGGGACTCACAGCCAGTTTAGGTGCCAAGACCATTTACTTCACCGCAGTGTGTGTGGTTTTTTTGATGGTTTACACTGGGATATGGCAATCTGAATATCTTACAGAGGTGGTAACTGCAGAGCTGCCAAAAGCTCTTTAGTTTTTATAAATATATTCATTGGTGGTTATACAGAAATAATGCTTAAACCACTGCAGCATTATGTGTGAAGCCAAATACAGATGTAAAATGTATAGTAGCCAAATATACTACCTAGAAAGTAGTTAAAGCTGTGGGGAAAGAGCTGGAAAATAATAGTAATGCTAGTTAGAGTGGTGGAAAGTGTTACAGCAAAGGTGGTTTTTTTTTTCTGGGGAAGCCTGAGGAAATGTTTGCTTTTAAAACTGAGTATGTGGCTTTGACAACATAAAACAAAAAGTCTGTTTTTTCTCAGGTGAATTGCAAATCCCACGGCTTCATGTGTGTATTCTCTCCTGGTCAGGCCCCTTGTCTGCAATGCTTCCTGGGGCGACCCACCTTTCCCTCAGCAGGCTAAAAGACGAGGTACCGGGTTTGACCGTTTAAGTTAAGCTGTACAAAAGACCATGTATGCAGACACTGCAAGTTCCTCAGTTCTTGAGTGGGGAGTTTAATCAAGCTCTGCTTTTATTAGATTACAGAGTTCAAAGCAAAGTTTAGGATAAAATCATGTAAAGAAATTGAATGAACTGTGAAAGCTATGCATTTCCTGCCAGTAAAGTGAGGCTTTGTATAGTAGAGGAATTGAAGGGCTTTTCTTATTATAAAGATCCATAAATAACTCACAAACATTATAATCAACTTTATTTTTCCTTCCCTGCCTATGCGTAGCCTGTATCTGGGGCTAAACTGTAGCAGTTCATCCATCACCTGATGACTCCAGGTAAGAAGAGAGATTGGGAAAAGGAGAGGAGACCCACAGATTGAAATGAAAATGGATTTAATGAAACTGCAAAACTCATACCAAATGCCAATAAAAAGTATACAAAATCATACTCAGCCCAGCAGACGTACAGTGGTCACAGTAAGTGGGAAAACAGTCCTCAGAACTAAGAGGAGCAGGGTCAGGAAGGGTTCAAGCAAGAGCAGGAACCCGAACAAGAACCCTTTTATCCTCAACCAAACTTCCCCTTTATAATGAGGGTGACATTTATGGTATGGGTACGCCTGGGAGCCAGCTCGCATCAGCTGCCCTGGCTGACTCAAGACTGCTAACAGCCTGCAGACCATGGCAGGCTTATGATTCTGTCCCAGCAAAACTAAGACGTGCCCTCACCTTCATTCCCTTCCTGCTATCCAAACACTGAGCAGAGAACCCAATACCCATCCCCTCACCCCTTCCTTGAAATACCAAACCCAGCAGATCATGTTGTCTAAGGAGAATTGACACTGTTCCTCAGAGACTGTATCCAGGGCAACTTTGTTTACAAGGTCTTCGAGGGAATGCTGCCCTTCAGACTGTTCTTGGAAATAAAGCTTTTTGCCTTGCGCCCTCAAATACGTTGCGATATAATGCTTTGCATATATCTGAGCACTCACTCAGACACTGCCGAATACACAAGACTGTCATGCCAAATTGGGACAAGACTGAATAGGTGTCAACAGGACTTCTTGCTAGCAAATGTAACTGCTTATGTATTAAAATAGATGTTCAGTGAAGCAAGATACTGGCTTGAATACAGCGGTATCTGGTTTAAAAGCAGGCTGTTTCTTTCAAGAGCTGTGCTGTTCAGAACAGTTCATTTCTTCACGTTGTTCCTTGCTGAGTATTAACTGATGGCCAGTTAACTAATTGACTCCCTTTCAAATAGAGAGCTGTAGTAAATAATTTTTTACTTGACTGGGAGTTGATGTGACAGCTGAGATGATTGTTGGCATGGCACATGCAATCTCTCCCTTTAGCAGGAAGAAAGGAACATAAGAAAGCATCTTACTTAACTCTTCGCCTGCAACATCAGTGCAGTGCAGACATTGACATCAGGAAACGCTTTTCCTGACATGCCGGTGTCCAATGCAAAAAGACCTGAAAAGTCAGAAAACTTGTCCGTCCTTGTACTTGTAGGAAATAGTCCAAAGAGAATTCTGTGGTGGTCCTTGCGGGACATCCTAGTTAAACAAACTTTATCATTTTCAAAAGATAATTTGTTTCATGGGCAAAGGAAATCATGGAGACTGATTTCTATTTTGGATGCTTTCCTTCACTGAAGAATCTAGTAGAGTCTGTCTCCACTGCCAGGATGCTCACTTTGATGAAATTTGCAGAAATCCAATTATTTATGGTCTTGGTCCTTTTTTTGCCAGGCAGAGTTCCAAAGGCTAAAAGTGGTTAGGGGGCTAACGTCTAGCAGTCATGGTCTGCAAGCTCATATTGGCTTCAATACCCTTGGAAAACAAGGTAAAACAAGCCAAAAAAAGGAGGAAAAAAAAAAAAGTCTCTTCTGGTGTGTAGTTGGTTCATCCCAGTCCACAGCTTCCTCATGGTCTGCAAGCTCATATTGGCTTCAATACCCTTGGAAAACAAGGTAAAACAAGCCAAAAAAAGGAAAAAAAAAAAAAAGTCTCTTCTGGTATGTAGTTGGTTCATCGCAGTCCACAGCTTCCTTGTGTGGATGTTACCTGCTGACCCAATTTCTTCCCCTTCTCTGCATTAGCAAGGTTGAGCAGAACCGTAGGGGTCACAGTCCTCTCAGGCCGTGGAAGTCAGAAGTCAGCATTAATGGAAATGCGAGCTGTATCACCGCAAAGAGCTGCTACAGCCGTGTGCATCCCGGGACCGTTACCGCATGAGTTGCTTTGTAGTATTAGCTGCTGAATGCATATAATCAGCGCACAGCACTCGTGGCTGAGCAGAAGGAGGGTGCAATGGAAGTCTTTTCATAGAGCTGGTGGTCTATGAGGCCAGTGCTACAGCACTGTTAAAATTCTGTAATGATGCTGTTGAAATGAAACCCTATAGGGTGCTACTCCAGATAGGGCCTCATTTTCACAAAGTTTCTGGACCTGACACCAGTTTCCTTAATTTGACACTTCTTTGTTCGAACAGAATATCAAAATGGCGCTTAAATTACACTGTGAGTAAAGAACCTGATAATAACCATGCAGTGTAATGTGTTTAAATTAAAGCACAGTGTTGTTTCAGTCTGGGGTTTCAGATTTTGCTTTCAAATGCTTTTCATCTCCATATTGCAAATTTGTCAGGTGCCTTTTGTTGGTAGAAGGTTGTAAAGACTGTTTTCATTTACCTGACCTAAAGGACACAGAGTTTATTTGTGTTTGGACAGGAGTCTGCAGCACAGTGAATTCACAGTAAACTGATATTCTAGTTCTTACGTTTTTCAAAAAATAATTACTCCCAGGCTTTGATTTTTTTTTTTTTTTAAATACCATAATGTATTTATACAGAATGTTGTTTGTTTTTTGGGGTTTTTTTCCCCCCAAACAAAGAAGTTCCGTTTTCTGTTCAGGAGATCATACAGAAATTTTCACAGACTAGTTGGCAACATGAAAAATAAATCATAAAATAGAAACAGTGATGTTCTTTGAGACCGCTTTTGTGTTCCTTTTGGATCACAATTGAATTTCACGTGTGTTGAATGTATCAAGTTGATTTGCAACGTAGACAACCATTGTGCTGCGTGCCTTACGGATACGCTTGGCGCTGTTGGTATTTGTATCCTGTGCTATTTCTATTCTATTCCACCTTTAATTCTGCTGCTAGTACAAGCTTAAGTCTGCAAAGGTGAGAATGAAAGATTGGGAAATGTTAAAATCCATGTGTCTTGACACGGGGAATCTGACTAAATGGTGCTATAACTTTATCACGCTTGTACCCTGAAGTCCTAAGAACCAAAGACTGCTTGCTGGATAATTGTAGAGTATCTAGCACAACATCTCTTCAGGCTAGGTACATTCCATTTTTCGTTTAATTTAATCCTCCTTGTGCCAGCATCTCTTCCTCTCTGTCATTGTTGCTATTTCCATCTGCTCTGTGGTGGTGGTGCAATCGACTGTATTATCTTCCCTTCAAATATTTCTCCATTAGATTTTTATGATGCTGTGGTTTCCACATGATGGCTTCACATGGGGGTTCTACGTAAATGCGTCTGAAATGTGGGCAGCTCTCCTTTTTTTGGTAACAATGTAGTATTCTTTCATGATATGTGCTGAAACCCAAGAGCTGGCGCTTGTAGATGTGAGTGGTATTTTAATAAGCGAAAAGCAGAAGTCAAAGCAAAGAATTTCAGAAGGGAATAGGCATCTGTGTGTCTTAATGCTCCTAACACAGAGTAACTTCTGCAACTGTGGTTTCAGCTCGAATCTCTCACAAAGGTCACTTAGTTATGAGAGGGAAGCAAGGAATTGTCACAGTAATGCTGTAAATCGACCTTTTGGGATGTTGCACAGCAGCATGAATGAACACTGCACTGTGCACGGGATGGGCATCGATTTCACGGTGGGCTTTATGTGGGACCCTTCCTAGTCACCTGGTGTTTTCTCCTTGGGAGATCTGCAGGTAGGGGAGAAAGCAAAGAACAAATGTAAAACTCTCATGCCCTGTCCTCTGTCTCCCTTTTTCCCGGGGCTCAGAGGGTTCATTCATTTGCTGATTAATCCATTTATTTTCCAAATGGGCCGCTCACTTTCTCTGACTCATCTTGGATGATGATAAATTGAGGCAGTCCTCAGAATAACACTCTCTTTGGTGTTGTTCCTTGCCCTCGGTGCTATTTTTCTGCCTGGTGAATAGAGTAGTGTTACGGAGTGGTGGTATCTAAAGAGGAGGAACAGCTGGTCTTTGTGTGCATCACTAGAGGTGGAAGAGGCTTATGGTATTGGGATATGCTTTCCCCAAGGAAGTAAGAGAAAAATGCCTAAATCCAACCTTGTTGTTTATAGCATCCTAGTGCATGCTGAAGTCTGAGCTAACCTCCTACTGCCTTCTCACTTCTGTGGAAGATGAACCTTGGGTATGTCCAAGAAAACTGACTAGGAAAAATATTTAAGTAAATTCTGCCCTTCATGGCTCTTCTTAAGCGTTTGCCTGATTCTGGATCAGCTAGTTTAACAGCAAGCATGGTCGTCATAAGAAATGTGCATAGATCACTGCTAAGATGGAAATAGTTTCTGTAACTCCTGATGTTAAAGACACTATAAAATGCTAAAAACTTTCACAGAGGGAATAGTTCATTCAGTTTAAAAAAGAAAAAATCCTATTTTGAGGTTTGACATTTTTCCTACTGCAGCATGATTTTTCCCATCAGAGCCAGCTGTTGGCTGAGTTTTGGTGGAGACGTATTCAGTATGTGCCTGTTAAGAGAACTCTGTATCATTGTGAGGGCTCCTGGAAACCTCTTACATTTCATTAACCGCCAGTGGATGGAGAAAAACAAAGCCACATCAAAAATGTAAATTTTTGATGGCCAGGCCACAGATGTGAACAATATAGGAAGAAAAAAACAGTTGCCATCATTTTGGGGGTGGGCGTGTCAGTTCTCTAAAGGAAAAGTTGTAACCAGGAGGAAAACTCTTGATTAAAACCAGCTTGAATTAAAGTATATTTCATTGTGAGTCCAAATGAAATGTTCTCTTTTTCTTTTTCTTTTTTTTCTTGTTTTCTTTTTTTTTTTTTTTGAATAATGTTTTGGTCTACTATTCTCCTAGATTATTTCAAAATAAACTTGCAGAAGGTACTTGACAACTTTAGAACTGCTACATGGTGACTAGACTACTAAAAAAAAAAAATCGAACCAACCAACCAAAAAATTACCACGTGTTAAGCAGAAAAAGACTTCATCTCCTGCATCCCTGAAGTTGGCATCCTTGACTTAGCTCTTGTGATATTTTGCTGCATGCCTTGTGATACTTAGTGTTTTTCTGAAAAGACGTACTGTGTAGAAATGAGTGATTACCTTAGACTCTCAACTTCTGCTTAAAAATAATAGTAATTAAAACCCCCCTATTGTCGTCAGTCTACTGTAGGGAGCCTTTAGAAGCCTTGATTTAACGTTGCTGCCTCTCTAAGACAAATAAGAATTTGTCTTGGGCGACTACAAACAGCGATGTGTGTGTCTGTGAAGTTCTCTTCCATGGTAGGCTTTGTTTTGCTTCCCTGTTTGCTTCTTGTGAGATTAATGCTACTCTTTAATCAAAACTAGGATTGTGTGCTGAAGGTTGTGGTCAGTGGAAAGGGACTTACTTCTCTGGAGGCACTGCCTTCATCCTTTTTACCCGAGTTGCATGAGTAATGACTTCCACTGTAAAGGACAGGTGAGATTGAGAGTGCATTAATAGGAGAATCTCCCTTAAAGAGCTGGTAGGACTGGGTTGTTGCGTGCACAAATGTGAAGTTACTTCTCACGCTCCTTGCCTTTTCCTCTATTGCTGCCCTCCTAATCTCCTTCAGTGCACCCCTTCCTCTTTCGCTAGCCACTTGTCACTCCTGAGGCTTCTTGAAGGGCTGCTGATACGTGAGACAGAAATGTGAGCTGGGGCAGGGGGCTGGAGCAGCTAGGAAAAGCGTTGAGCTTTGAGAGATTACAGGGTTTTGAAATAAATTAAAATGAAATTAAATTGCCTGTCTTAGGAGGGCGAGGCAAATGCTTTCTAATTTAGGCCCGTGCTGATATGGACAACACTTGAGGAGCACATTCAGTTGATTTGGCATCATGGGGTAGTTTAGTAGATGAACACTGCCACCTATTAATGTTTGATGCCATTTTATGATGTCAGCATATAGTAGGTTGTGGAGAGCCAGAGCAAAGACATGTAGAATGTATAAATAACAAGTACTGAATGGAAGACAGCTTCTTTGTCAACTTGGAGTATGCTAGAACAGCGTAAACAGATTATAACTGGACAGTAGGTAGAAACAAATACATCTGATGAGCAAAAGTAGAATTTTTTTTTTTTGCTTACTGTGCAGATATTTTTTTTAGTCTTGATTGTTAAGGCTGGTGTGTGCAGCAGGACAGGTTTTACAAGCTCAAGAACTGCTCGTGTGTTATGTCAGACTTGTATAACAAAGACACAGTAAGCCCTCAGATGCCTAATCTTGGTGGGCTTCTCGTTTTATGAGGTGATTTGCCCTTCACTTTTTAACATTATTCTAGGCCTATTGTAAGCCAAAATTGGCCAGAGTGACTTAGTCAGAGTGAATGGCTGGGGAGCAGCAGAAGCACCCAAAGGCTTTCACGATCTGCAGTGTCCAAGCAATGATCTCCAGTGTCCCTAGGTACCAAAAGCCCATGAGTGCATCCTTCCATGACACACCTAACAGTTTTGGCTGATTCGGACTAACGCGTCAGCTGGCAGCCGCTGGCACGTTAGCAACGCAGTTAAGCTGCAGATTTTAGAGATAGAGAAATTCAGCCTGAATAATAGTATACATTCTTTTTTAAAATGTATTATTTCCTTCAAATGCTACAGTGCAACTGTCTGTAAGGTACATTTGTTTCAGTGTGTATCTGATGCAGAACAGTGTTGCTGGTACTGACTTCCCCGGTCTTGAAATACTGGTGTCCTCTAATGTAGACTCGCAGAGTGGGCCAGTGTTGTGCAATCGGAAGACTCATGGAAAAATGGAAGCTCCTGATGCTAACTAGCTTGCAGGAAAAAAGGCATGAAAGACCTGTATGTGTACATCAGCTCTGAGGAGAGATGCCAGAAAGGTAAAGGAGTGTGGCGTGTGTATATTTGTCAACATAGATGTCTCTAGAATTCTATTATTAATTAGAAAAGTGTTCCACTACAAATTATGAAAATTAGCAGGAGACTGATTTCAGTTACTCTCGTTTGCTCTCATTAACGCTTTAGCATAATGTGCACTTCAGTGAAATAAAGAATGGAACCTTTTTTGTGCCTTTTGAGAGTGCCTCAAAAAGTGCCTTGATTTATACTCTTAATTTTTAGCCTAATTAAAACTGATGATTAAAACATGCAAGTCCCTTAAAGATGACTGTGCTAAAGTGATTTTTTTTTTTTAGTAAGCTGAATAATGTTTAATGTTCAGGGTAAAACTGTCTGAAAATGGAATTACAGCATCTCATTATGTTTTCTATTTAAACTTAAATAATTACTATCAATGCTACCACTGATTGTGGATATTATTGTGGCAGATTATACGCAGTTACTGAAATCGTGTGTGAGTGACTGTTTAGAAACACACATCCTTAGGCCTCATTTCTCCAATATCTAGTAACAGAATGGCTGCCCTCGTCTCACCTGTCTCCTGTCTCACCCAGGAACTCAGCAGACCTGACTGTGTGCCTGCTGTGCGTTTTGGAGAGGCAGTCAACGCGTGCCTGGGAGTGCTCAACTAAGCTTTACCTTTGTTGCGTCAAGTAGCGATGTGAACGAAGGAGCTGCAACAGCAGACATCCAGTGTGACATCTTGTGGTTTTCGTGACTGAATCGTGGGCTATTTCAGGCTCATTGGCAGGTTACAGCTGTCCTTACCTGCTGATTTAGACCTTTATGTGTTCTTGATTACACTTCTTCACCTCTTCTTTTAGAAATCTCAGACTTGCTGTTGCTTTTTAAAAATGGAACCTTGCTTTAGTCTGTCTGCATTGTGTTTTTGTTGTTTCCTCTTGAGGTATATAGGGGTTTACCCTGCACGTGCAGGGCTCAGTCCCTCTTCTGCACGCTCATAAGGGCTCTTCTTTGCAGCCAGACTACCTGGAAGAGCAGAGCCTGGGCAGGAGAAGCTGAAATGATGGGATGAAGGGGACTCACCATGTGCTGATCTTCCTCTCCTCGATAGCATTGTTCACAGCACTTCTGGAGGCTGCATGGGGGACTCTTCACGTGTATGGCATCTGTGGAGATACATGCATAGGGAGACAGGAAACAAGCAGACCATTATATGTGCTTTCTTCCTTGTTGGTACCATGGCAC
>NW_010422787.1:0-4146 GCF_000710305.1 Buceros rhinoceros silvestris | reverse complement strand
GGAATGTGCCCTTGGTGATGGCTTCCCAGCCCGTGGCTGTTGTGCAGTGCTTTAAAATGCTGCATGAGGACTCCTGCTTCCTACACGCTGCTGTAGTATGATTTGAGGTGAAGGGCTTTGTTTGGCTGTCACACTTACAGTTCATGATTTAGTCTGACTTGATTTGGGTTAGTAAATTAAACGAGCCGCATCATGTGGCTTATGGATACAAGAGACCAGTCAGAGCTCAGTCCTGAGTTGCTATAAAACATCCTTTGCCAGAAGCAGGGTAATCTCATTGCCGGATGGCTTATATTGGAGCTCTGGGCAGCCTGAGTCTCACAAGATGAAACCCTGAGGATTACAGCCATTGTTCCAGATTTTCAAGGCTTTGCTCTGGGTTGCATTATCTGCATGTGATGGGGGAAGTGGGAATAGTTTGTGCTTGGGAGAGCAGAGACAAACATTAACTCCGCTAACATTTTGTAAAAGCTGTTGCAAACCATCTCTTGCAAGAAACACACACGCACTAAGAGAGGAAGTGCCAAAATGTGTGTGATGGACTGTTAGTGAGCTTTTTGTCCACAGCTTCTCCAGTGGTTTGGCATGGTCTGTTTTTAAACTGATGAACAAGAACAGCACTTTACTATTGTCAAATTACATTGAGCATTCACCAGGGGAATGAAATCTTAACCTTCTCACTGCATTGCATAGGGGTATTTGAAGGATTTTAACTAATGAGACCTGCTGAAAACAATTCCCTTATATAAACAGAATTTAAATGCTGTAAGTGCATGGCTGGTATAATCTTGAGACTGCTTTAGTTTCTCTGCCGGCTTGTCTGGGAGCTGTGTTCAAGCAGACTCTCCACAGTGTGTCTCTTAGATCCTTTGCTCCCAGAAACTGCTCACTTGTTCATTCTTGGGCGGGAGTGATCAGATGATTAACCATCTTTTGAGTACCAGAAACCTATTCTGTGTGCTTCAGGGTCTTATGCTGCCTTTGGCATAGCAGTATCCAACCACTTGGCCGTATTGCAGGGACCGGTATGGGAGTCAGATGTACTCTGCTCTCTGCCCAGCGAACCCCTATTCTGGGTGCTTCAGGGGCTTATGCTGCCTTTGGCATAGCAGTATCCAACCACTTGGCCGTATTGCAGGGACCGGTATGGGAGTCAGATGTACTCTGCTCTCTGCCCAGCGAATGAACTGTGATGACTGGAGACCTTGCTCCAGTTTGGTTATGCTAGTATTTTGTGTAGCTCAGAGATCGATGCTCTAGCCAGGCTGCGAAGGTAGTCCTTCAAAACAGGGTGGCTGTCTTCAGTTGACTTACAGAATATGGTTCTTGGGCTGTCCTACGCCCTTTGCCTTCCCTGGATCTTGGAATAAAGTCGTTGCTGGAGCTGAAACCCATGCCAGCAACACACTAGCAGTTTGTATGTGGACGATCATATGTTAGTGTTTGCGGCAGTGTGCTGGACTTGTTTAGGTCTCTAGGTGTAACCTCAGTGTTGGGATAGATAATTTTTGGCAGCGTTTTTTCTCTTGCATACACGGTGTTCTCACATGGCCCTGCATTCATATGTCAGAGGAGCATGCCCTGGCTTGCACCAACTGGCAGTTCACTCCGATAGACAATCTTGTGTTCGTTTGGAGGAGGTGCTGCTGCTCACACACAGCACGTGAAGATACTTGGTTTTTACTACATAAAACCTGCGTGACCAGTGGTGTCTTGAGGCAGCTCTGCTTTGCTGTGCACTGCCCGAGTGAGCCATGCCCTGCAGCTGCTGATTGACAGCCTCTCTGAGGTCTCAGTGTGACAAATCCCCAAAGGAGACGAGGAAAGATGATCTGGAGAGCAACTGGTCGCCTGGGTCGTGTCTCCTACAGAGCTACAAATTCCATGGAGGTAAGGCCCTGGGCTGTGCCTCCAGACACAGATGGCATCCCTCCAAGGGACTCCCTGTGACAAAGCCCTGTCACCCTTGGGTTTTGCCAGCAAAACTCTCCCCATGGCACAGTTCCCACTGTCTTCCATGTCAGCACAGCTGGGTTGAGATGCACAGATGAATTTGCTAAAGGGCTCTTAGAATATTTAAGGTCATTGTTTAAATAGCTGGTGCTGTTCTGCGATGCGGATGGAAAGGAGGATGGAGTAGGTGATACAATAAAAGGAATGAAAATGCTAGTGTGAGGATATTTTTTTTTTTAGAGATGTAACCTGCATGTTTTCACACTTCACTTCCTTGAAAAATAGAAGGTTTTAGACTTCTATGCTTAATAGGTTGCAATGAAATGTAGACATGGGTATCAAATGAAACAGAAGCTCTAATTTTGCTTATTTGATTTATTGTCCTTGAAACAAATTATATTTTCACTCTGATATATAAAAGGAAATCATAATCCCTCATACACTTATCTAAAGCGTAATAGCCTTTTGTTACTGCTGCTCACTCCTCCTTCAGGGGGAAAATAGGTATTAATTCTGCTTGGATTTTTGCAGTTACAGTTTAGCACTCCTTTGTACAGTAAGTGTCCAAGCTCAAAGCTACTCCTTGAATAGGTGTAAATAGCAGTTTGTATGCACGGTAAGTGTTGGGAAGCCTGGATTACTGGGAAGCAGCTTTTGAAATGTGCACTCTGAGCTTTGTGGTGGAGAGTCCATCTTGTGTTGGTGGTGTATCATGTCTCTCCACGTTGGCTGTTCCTTCTCTTGACTGCCAGAAGAAGTGAAAGAAGATAACAGAGAGGGAGGTGAATTGCGTATCGTTGGTACTCTCTGGCTCAGCTTCCTTGACATGCTGTGTGGCTCTTTTGACTTTTATACCTGGGTCAGGTTCCCCAAGGCAGCTCACCAGATCTTGCCTCTGACCTCATCTCTTAGGACTAGAGATCATGGTCATTTTCTGCCCTCAAAGAGCCAGGGAGTTGTTAGCCGTTGGAAGGACTCAGGCAGTGCAGGATGACCTGGGAGACACGTAAGTTCAGTTTTCAAAGCGCTAGAAAATGCCTCCTGTTCTCCTAACAATTTTGCAGTGTTCTTCCGAATGTAATTAGTGCAACATTCATAGCTGAAGAAGCAAGTGTCTGATGAGAGATTGCTTTTTTTTTCTGTTTTGAAGAAGGCTAATGTTTTAATTTTCCTTTCACTCTTCATGTACATGGCAGCTAAATAATTTAGTTGTTTTGCTTCCCTATTGAAGGGAGTTTCTGCTCTAGAAAAATGAGATCTGATTTTACATTTAATTCTCATAGTAAAAGGAATATGAAAGGAATTTGACTGAGTCAATGAAAAATACTTCTATTACAATAGCTGCTAAAGCTGAACCTTAAAATTTATTTTTTAATGAAGTCATGAGAGGCATTGGCAATATGAACAGTGTGCTTAGGTCTCTTTCTTTTTTAATTAAAAATAAATCTTCTTGTTCCATTTATGTTAATGCACTTAGTAAATAATTTGGTAAAGAAAGAACTGCAGGAAAAAGGCTTGGCATTAACAACCAGAAGGAGAATGCAATGGAATTAGGTTATATTGTTTACCAAAGACATTTTTTTTGTCTTATAAAATGTTAGAAACTCATGGTCCTTTAAACAGATCTCCATGCTCAAGGTCACCATAAACCCGTTGTGACAGGAATTAAATGTGCCGTGGATGCTCTGAGACTGTCTTGACATTTTGAGTGAGACCCATGAGGATGCTCTCTACATTCACAACACTTGCCTCTCCTCATCAGTCTCTTCCCTGGCTCTCTGTTTCTTTCTATGTTTTGGTAGGGGTTCTTATTTACTCCTACTTTACATGACACTGAATAATTTCTTTCATCTTCCTTATATACTCCTCTACTCTTTCCAGCTGCCTTTTGTGATAAAAATAAAAACAGCAACAACAACAACAGAAACCCCAACAAAAAACTCCAAACAAATCAAACCACCCAACCCTAGATAACTTCTTTTTTCTCTCTACCTTTTTGCTTTGCCATCAGTCTCTTCCCTCATCTCCAGGATGACCCCTTGGCCTCTCATGCTTGAGCTGTTGCTCCTTGTCTCAAGATGCATCAGAAATTAAGTTTTTTGAGGCATAGAGTGTGTCATCTATGTCATCTTTATTTGCTTAGGAGAGTGCCACAGACATTTATGGCAATGCAGTTGTAGTGATGGTAACAGG
>NW_010422786.1:22994-25147 GCF_000710305.1 Buceros rhinoceros silvestris | reverse complement strand
TGGACTAATCCAGGAGCGATGCTCCACAGTGAGCACTAGACCTCCCGCCGCCTACCCTCCCTCACACTTTTGGAGGTGAGAGGTGCCTGTGCCATCCCTCCACGGAAACCAGGGGAGCTGTGACTGGTCAGAGGGTGGGTGGGGGCACCTGCAGCCACCCTGGCAAAGAGCTGACCAGGAGCAGGGCTGGTGAACCCCCCTGGGTGGGAGATCAGCCCTTGTACGAGTGAGCACACGCACGCTCTGGGTTTGTCTTCCTCAGAGCGTGTTCCTTGGAGTGCAGGAATGTCTGTGTGACCATGTGCTCCTGACTGTGGGCAGACCCCAGCAGGCCCCGGAAGAAGCTGAATTAGCCTAAGTAGAAAAGTATCAGTCAGCAGCCAGTAAAAAGAAAAAAAAAGGTGTAGGGAGGTGTGTTGTTTGGGAGGAGACAGAAGGCTGGTCAGTGGGAGAGTGGAGAACTGGCTCATCTCTGGGCAGGAGAGTGAACTCGAAGTCAATCCAAGGAGGGCACACAGAGCAAACGCTGTACTGGAAAAGTAAAAAGCAGTGTGATGGCAGAGACCACGCACGTTCTTTTAATAAAGGCTTTGTGTGCACACAATCAGTTTGCCACGTTTGTCCGTCCCGACCATTTGTGACACCCCAGAAGAGTGGTCAGCCTGCACCCTCCGCTGCCCCCTCTGCCCGGCCGAGGCCAGGGAGTGGCAGCAGGAGGGAGTCGATGAGGCAGACACGGGAAAGAGAGGAGCTCCCTGCGCAGCAGCTGTTCTGTCACCCCCTTTTCCACTATCCCTGCACTCACACGTTGTCAACAGCAGGAGAGGATGATTAGGAACCTTCAGCTCTATCTGCAGGATTCTTTTCTTTCCTGCAGTCAGAGATTCCACCACGCCCCCTCCCCAGCTGCTGCTGCATGAACATCCCACCTTTCTCTCCATGGGATAAGAGATCCCCTACAGGTAAGGGGTTGGACCAGCGACACATCTACAGCAGCTGGACTCTCCCTAATTCCTCCCCTAGTCAAGCTGATCCCTCCTATTCCCTCACCTCCTCCTGACATGTGCATTTGCCCCTTTCTCCTCCCCCAACGAAGTGCCTTCAGCTTTCAGATATTTTGAAAAAGCTGGAACTTTGTCTGAGCCCCTCTGAAACTCCCCTGCGAGTGGTGAAGGCAGGAGGAAGGAGTGCTCCCTGGGCAGGGCTTTGTTCTGCTTCCCACTCTGCCCCTTGCTGAAAGAGCTGGTTTCACTGGGCCAGCTCACACAGTACAGTGAGCACAAGTGAAACCAGTTGCTGCTTTGTGCTGTACTGGTTTGTAACTGGCATTCGGTACCAAAGCATTTGTAAAAGCCAGTTAAGACTTAGCAGATCTTAGCACAAAATATAAAAAAACCCCAGGGCTGCTGTTTATAAAACCCAAATAAAAATTCTAGAAGGGTTCCAAGACATCCCATGAAGGCTGAAGTATTGCATAGGTGGTGCTCTGGCTACGAGCAGAACAGAAACAGTGTGGTGAAGAGGTCAAAAATATGCATTTTTCTTTGTATTTCCATTTGAAGGATTTTTTGGAAGAACAGCAGTTCAATTTTCAGTGAAGAATATCCGTTTGCACTGAGATTTCTCCCCACTGAACACAGTTTGGTTGGAAGGTGATTTGACCTGTTAAACCGAGTGACGTGGCTTTGAGCAGCCTGTACACAGTACAGGAGCACCCGTGTCCCCGGCCGGCTGCTGTAGTGTGAACGAGGTCTAAGTGCATCGCAGCTATTGCATAGTTTCAGAGTCTCCAAGCACAGTGGTAATTGTCACGCTTACGTGTACATCGAGAATAGTGTTCCTTTAAAAGGCGGTTACAAACAGTACTCAAGGCTCCAGGAAGTCACTTCCGTCGTAGATGACAGGCCGCTCGATGGCCAAGTGATAAAACACTCTTTTTGAGATAAACCTGCCAAGCAACAGAGGAGAGCAAAATGAGCACCTTGGTGAATGCAATGAGGCAGAGGCCTTAAAAAAGTGTATCCAATGTTTCAGTGTGTAACAAAAACACCCAGCGACAAGAACCAAAGCTCAGGCAGCCGGGACAAGCCCGGAGCAGTCTCTCACCGCTGCAGATTGGCAGGGCAGCGGCACATCCATCGGCTCCCCCCCCC
>NW_010422786.1:12018-22877 GCF_000710305.1 Buceros rhinoceros silvestris | reverse complement strand
CGTGTCTGCCGCGTTTGTTTCGCCCCTGCCACACTCACCTGGAGAACGTGTTGTCAAAGATGAGCGTGTAGACACCACAGTTCCTGACTTTCACCTGTCCTCTGATAGTTTCCTTGTGAGAGTTGCAGCTCCACCGCCTGCGACGCCAGGCGGGGCGCACCTGCCACACTCACCTGGAGAACGTGTTGTCAAAGATGAGCGTGTAGACACCACAGTTCCTGACTTTCACCTGTCCTCTGATAGTTTCCTTGTGAGAGTTGCAGCGGGTCATAGGAATAAGAACCTGGAATTCAGTAAAAAAAAAAAAAAAAAATCAAACCAAAACTTGCTATTGATCCTGTAAATTGACATTTGCCTTCAGAAAAATATTTAGACTTGAATCATCCCAAAACTCTCACCTGCAAAACTATTTATCTTCACTGATCAGCATCAGATATTCACCCTGATCTGTTTTCCCTTGACAACCTCTTTCCAGCTTTAAACTGTGGCTATGACTCTCTGCTTCAGAGACAGAATCAAATCCTGATCACTCTAATGTCAATCTGAGCAAGTTTACTGACGCCAGCAGCGCTGCATTAAATCGATACTGATGTATCGAGGGCAGAACTGACTTGAATGCGTGCTCTCGTGTTCACTGAACACAATACTCCCTGTACTGTAAAATACAGCTTTCACAGCAAATCTGAATCGTTTATCTGCGTTTACAGCAGAGATGTGTGGAACCATCTGTCTCGCTGTGACACCCCAGCAGAGACAGTTGTCCCAACAGCAGCTGACGATGACCGAGGACAACCCTATAAACCCGAGGTTCCATCAAACAGATCTATTAATACAGAAGCACCACTCAGCCTTCCCCTGAAGACGAAAGGAGATCTGATCCAGAGCTGCTCTGCAGTCAATTATCGCATGCTTGATAAATGTCTCCTCCCCCCAGACCAGCCCAGAGCAGCTGATGAGTGAAGTAATTCTGAGGAGGGGAAAAGCAGAATTTTGCAGGCTTGGACCTTTATTTGCACTTAATACTGGGTGAATTCCACATGTGACCAACAGAAGCTGCAGTGCTTTGCAACTCGACTTTTGCACATTAAATCACTGAAGACATAGCTCTGCCTTCAGGACAACCGCAGCCTAACTGGAGAAATGGGTCCTCAACATGGTAACGACCCCTCGCTACGCTCACCCCGCGCGCTGCGGTCCGCACGGCCTTACTTTGCACTGATCCAGCGGAGTGTCCTCCGACTCCTGGTAGACAACGCTGAAGGATATGCTCTTCGGGTCGGAGGAGAAGACCCAGCTAATCGTCAGCCCCATCTCTGTAACAGTGATGGGAATGATACTGTAGGTGCTGGATTTAATGAACAGCTCTCTGTTGCTTTCTCCAAAATTTAAGATCTCTTCCACTGTGAGGGGTAATTTGATCCTGTGAGGGAGAAAACTAGAATTACTTGAAGAGCTCCAACATAATTACTCAGAAACAATCACCATTGGTTTTTATTTTCCATCAGTTTGAGGCAGACTCCACAGCAACTTTGGGACAGGTCCACGAGAGGCCAGAAAACTGAGCCCTGGATGAAAGCAAGAGCTACAGCGAAGATGACCTACGGTATCTAGCACTGCCACCACTCCAGCAAACGTGGATATTATTCACTGATTTCATTTCGACTAGGAAAAATCCAGTGCTTGAATAAAGCCTTTTTAAGGAGTTACTGCGATTAAAAACAAAGAGTCTGCTGCCCTCTGTTGTTCTTTTCAAACAAACCTTTACACTGACCCTTGCTTTCGCCCAGTTACTGCTCTCTCTTGGCTGAAGCAACTGCTGGGAAGTCTCAAGGTCTTTAATTTTAATAAATTAAGGATCACTCTTGGCTCTGCTCTACAGCCCAGCTTTAGCTACTGCTTCGCTCGCCTGGTTCTCTGTATGGTCAGGACAGTTGAAACCTGGACTAGTTTCCCTCTGCAGGGCAAAGTTTAAAGCCTTCCCGACAACTGAGCTGAAATGTCAAAGCCAGCTGCAGGGAGAGTGGGCAAAGGGGGATTTCTCTACGACACTGAAATTCTTCCAGCCTGTTCTGCTTACATGATTTCTCCCGACTTCAACAAGCATATCTCAGCATCTTGAGCAACCTGCCACTCTTCCGACTCATCGAAGGTTGAAGAATTACACATGCTGTTTCTAGGACAAGGAAGAAAAAGCAAAGCCACAATTCTGAGTGGAGCGTGGTCAAACACCACCCACACAGTGACGCCTTCCTAAAAGAAACATCCTTATGGTCTTTATCATGCCAATTCTACAGTTCTTGTTTTGCACATTCTAGAGACAAGCAGATGAATTCAGAGTGGTCCTACATGATACTTCTAAAAACCAGCCAGCCCCAAACATCTCCCGCTGCAAACTGCCCCCCTGCAAAACAAAGGCAAGACCACCTTCACAGGAGCTCCGTGAAGCTCAGCTCCTGCAAGCCCGTCTCACGAAGCAACGGTGAGTCTGACAGAGGATGGCTCAGCCCTGTGTGGGAACAACCAGTGAGCCAGCCCGGTGGCCAGCCTGCTGATATTTGTGGGGACAGCTGTCTGACGCAGAACAGAGCTGGCAGCGCTCCTCTGCGCTGTGCTGAAGCAGCTGGAGGGAGACGACGGAGCTGCTTGGGTTTACTAGGTTTGATGCTGACTGTGCCAACAGCCCAAATTATTCTGTGTTGGTCTGCTGGGCACGTGGCTGGGAACGGAAGTGTCTTTGTGCAGAGGTTGGCCCTCCCCACCAAAAGGAAAAACCCCAGAACGCTCCAGACAGAACCCAAAGAGAGCTCCTCCACAGAGCGGTGCTCACACACTCCGGTCGAGAGAGTCTGCCTCCATCTGGCTGTCGTTGTGGAGAGAGTCCAGCTCCTGCACTTGGCACAGCTCCTCGTCGGTGATGATATCAAACGCTGCATCATCCAGTGGTTTAGAGGCTTCGCTTGTGACTGTGCCACAGGAGATGAAAAGAAACAGATAGTATTAGCTGGCTGTCTGGAAAACCACCCCGTTAAAGACGACTGGACCTCTCCTCTACCCTTACAGAAGCATTAGGTAGTGACTAGAACCAGCTGGGAACAGGTGGCCGAAACTCATCTAACACACATGCAAATCCTGCCAGTACCAATCCAACCCAAAGACGGGACCAGTCCCACCCTGAAAACACTCCACGAACATGCGGGGCCTTGGAGCAGGAGGTGACCCTGTGGTTTCTTAGGGAAAGTCTAAGACCTCTACTAATTTCCCCACAGCACGCAAATCATACACTGACCAAAAGCCCTCTCGGATGGCGACACGGGTGATTCCAGTGAAGCGGGGGACCCCTCCTGGTTGGCACTGGATCCCGAGTCATCTGTGCTGTCCACAACGACCCTCGGCTTATTAAAGCAAGCTCGGCAGCAACGCTCCTTCTTCCCACCGGGCTTTGTCACCACGTAGTAGTTGCAGCAGTAGTAGCAGAAGATGCGGCCGCACATTCTAGAGTTATCGAAAGCAAAGGTGTCAGAACGGTACCACGAGCCCCCACGTCTGGGCTTTGGTGTAAGTCTTGCTCTCTGCAGAGGCCCCAGTGCTACACCCCCTCTGGAACTCTTTAACACCGACTGCGCTGAAGGCAAAGCAAGTTTTCTTAGCAAACACAGGACAGAAATTCACATTCATACTTCGCTGCCTTAATAAACAGGGAAACCAGAAAAACCATAAATATAAATTCATGTTTAAATATAAAGACATAAAACTACTGAATACCCAAAATATGCAATACAAATAAATATTAATATATTAAGTACGTACGAAGGAAGTGTATATTACACAGGCCAATCTCGTACTCGGAGCAAAACTCCGTGCCTGTGAGCTCGTCTGTATGTCACTAGTTCGTGATCTCCCCCTTCCCCTTCAGACGGGGCAGAGTGCAGGATACTGGACACACACGGGTACGTGCATCCCTCCTGCCCTCTTGCCTCCGCAGTCTCTCAGTATTAAAAGCTGCCAACCGCTTGTAAACGAACACGATCAATCAGGTCGTGGGGATACAGAAAAGAGCCAGAACAAGCATATCAAAGCCCCTGAAACGTATCCAGTCCAATGTGTTTGGATAAATCCAGGCTGGGTAACTAGCAGCCCCAAGCAGGCCCACTGTATAGGGCATATTTTAATAGTAACGTTTTTAAAAAGATGACCCTGCAGTGGGTACCTGTCTCTGAACTGTGACCATTCAGAGTGTTTCATCCAGGTAAAGGACCTCCTGAATTCTGCTGGTGGAGAGTGCGAGGGGCTTGGAGGCACTGACCTGCAGTGGTGCCGGCGCACCATCCAGGAGAACTCCCGCTGGCAGTCCAGGCAGTGGTTCACCTCTGTGTCCCCCTGCCACCTCTGCTCCGCGCTGAGCTTCTGCTGGAACTCCAGAGCATCTGACTTCTGCCACAAAGCATCCTTATCTCTGCAGAGACACGGTTAAAAGGAAGAGAAACGGCTGGGTTGCTGTTAACAACCTCAGCTGGAATGCTTCAGCTGGGGAGTACCGGGCCAAAGCTCCCAGACAGTGCCCCCCTAAGCCAGGAGTTCAGGTTCTGCCTGTTTACTTTGATGCCAACCTGATAAGTTCTATCAAACGCTCTTCAAGGAACTGCTTTGTTCTTGTCAGGTCATCCAGTTCAGCAAATAACTTCTGGTCGCTGCTGTCTCTGTCTGCTGCCACCTTGCTGAGCTTCTCGCTGTAGTGCAGGACCTTCTCTTTCGCTTCATCAGCTTCTTTCCGGATCCTGATCCAACACAAGGGCAATTAAGAACTGGTTTTAGCTCATTCAAGTCTTCCCTGTGGAGCAAGGGGGTCCTCTACCCTGATAAACAGGTAGTTTCAGTGAAATTGTTCTCAGTGGGTGTATTTATTCTAGCTGACCAGAATCTCTGCAGCTTTCTGCACCACTGGAGCGCACACAGATCCGGGATCTGGTGAGCACAGCCAGCAGTCAGGGATTTCCTGGATGTCCTGCTTACACGGTGAACCTCACAATGGCCACCCCAGCGGCGGGTCTTACTCCCACTGGGAATAAGACCCATTTCAGACTGCCAGGCAATCTGCTGCGCAGACCCCCGCTGCAGACCCCGGAACCACAGCCTGCCAGTCAGGAACCTGACAGACACGCGGGAGGTGGTCCTGCGCAAACAGTTCTTAACTGATCCCCTGAAGCTTCACGGAGGGGGAAGGACAAACAGTCAAAAAGCAAATTTTCCATTCCTCATGAAAAAAGCGCCAGTATTGGTGTTCTACTGTTGTGACTAACCTGTAAGGCAAAAGGAGGTTATAAAATGCCTTTCAGCTTCATAAAGTTTCACATACAATGAACGTATGTCATCGGCTGCGTTAACAGTACCACAAACACCAAACCTCGCACCCGTGCGCTGTGTTTTTTAGGTGTTCCTCAGCCGAGCTGCCAATCTGCTGGTCCTCGTGTGGCACGTGCTACTAAAGCCACAGCAATTTTCAACGTGCTTTGACTACTGGCCCCCCACTTGGCTTCCAGCGTGACAAGGGCCCAGGCTCCCACCTCTCCAGTTCTCCTCTCAGAGACGTCAGCTCCTCGTCCTTCTGCAGCCGAGCAGACTCCGATTCAGACAGCCGCTCCCGTGCTTCATCCAGCTTTCCACACAAACTCGTGTTTGCAGCCTGGGGAAATAAACGCTGTGTTTCCTTCCATATAAAAACACCACTTCACCGAGCACTGGGCCACTACCGAGACACCTAAACAACGCTTTAGGTCAGTGAAAGCCAAGCTGCCAATTAAGGTATTATTGTATAAGCAGACACTAATGAGTTGTGTACTAGTGCTTGATTGCTTCTGTCACACTGAATAAGGGATAGACTGTGAAGGACGACAGTATTAAGCCCGTAATTCTTATTAGTCTGCCTGTTGAGCTCCTGCCTCCTTATCGAGGAAAATCTCGCAAAGATCAGGGCAAAAGTATATGCCCTAAAAGTTTTATCACCACCTCAAAGTATCAAAACCCAAACTACAAGTGAGGAAGATGTTGGTTATGAAAGCTATATGAAGGACAGCAGAAACAAGAACTCCTTTCACAGCCCACCTCTCCCAAGGTCTGCCAGCCTCAGGGAGCTCACCTAACCACAGCTCAAGGTGGAGATACGTCTGCCAGGCTCAACACCTGAACCCTCCTGTCTGCATCCTTGTGCCTCGGTACAACCCTCCGAACTTGGCTGTTCAGTAAATGCAGTGCAAAATTCCTCCTCTTCCAGCTGGGTCCACACGTGTGGCTGCAGGCAGTGGGCAGGCAGGGCCTGAACTGGACCTCTTTTAAACCTGCACCCCAGTTTAAGAGGTGTACACAAAGCCGGGTCTCGCACAAAGCCTGACTGGCTTTCAAGGCAGGGCAAATCCAAGTGCGGCTGTGCTGTCCCTACTCTGTTCCAACGGGTAACTGTCGGCAGCACCTCTATTTACAGAGGGCACTCTGGGACTCGCAGCCATCAGAAATGCCGTCTCCTGCCTCAGTCAGAAGGCCAACGCTGCTGACAAACACCACTGTCTCTTGATCAGCTCAAGCTGCTACCTGTAACTCCGTGATCGCCTCCTCCGCGGCTCGCTGCTGTCGCTTCTGCTCCTCGAGTTGCTCTCTCACGTTCCCGCACTCCTCGCTGACGGCCTGGCAGAGAGAGGGAGCCGGCAGTTAGCGTTCCTCCAGCCACCACCCTTCCCCGGCACAATTCCCGCTGTACATCACGACAGCTCGTACCGCTGCGCACGGGGTAAACGCAGCCCCACTGCCAGGCGGCTGAAGAGACACCCAGCTCTGGGGTGCAAGGGGAGTCCCCTCGGTGCTGGGGTGTCTGGATGCAGCCAGTGGCAGCAGTCTCTGATCACCTGCCAGCCCTAGACATTGCCTCAGAACAAGCACAATGAAACCTCCAGCCCTTAGCTGGGCTGTCTCACATACACAGGGATGACTCGCAGTTTCCTGGAAGCAAAATTTTGATCTTCTCGGCTGCTACCTTGAGCAGTTAGAAGCAAAAATACAGGAGGGAATTATCGGCAAAAGATCTGGTCTCAGCCTAAGTTTGCTTTCATCAACACCAGTTTTAAGGAGCAGTGTCATGGGTGTGGGAACTAGTCTTGCAATGGTCCCACCAGATAAAGAAAAAAAAAGTCGCAGCTGGGACCGGAAGGAAGAGGAACAGCAGATGCTGCCAGCTTCAGGGCCCACACACGGCATCCCCGCCTTGGCAGCGCTGGCTGCTTTTCCCGTATCACACGGCCTCTCCAGAGCACTCGGATGGCCACACTACGCACCTCCAAAACACTGAGGAGCTGCTGTAGCTCAGGCAGGCCCAGGACATGGGTGTAGAGGTATTTCAGATTCCCAGGCTAAGGCTAGTGGCATGTGAGTCCCAGAGCCTGACCCTCAGGGTTTCACAGAGTACCTGCTGCAGGAGACCCTGCACAGCTCCCTCAGCCACAGAATCATCGTCATTTACCTTGAGTTTTGTCTGATAATTTAGAATCTCTGTGCTCATTTGAAATTTTATTGTGGACAGCTCTTCTTGGCTGGTCTCTTGGAAACTCTGTGCCTGTTTCTTGGCTGTCTCCAGCTGCAAGCGCAGACTTGGGACAGCTGCGGCACATGTTTGAGCCTCCTCTAATTTCTCTTGCAGGGTCTTGTTCTCCTGTCTGAGATCAGAGACGTCAAGCTTCAGCTTCTCCTGTTGCTCTGCTGCCTGTTCTTCCAGCTCTTTGAGCCTTTCTGTGGCCTGGGCTATCTGCTCCTCCGCATCCATTTTTTCAGAGGTCAAGGCACAAATCTGAATACCGAGTTCGGCCATATCCGTGTTGGTCCTGTGCAGGAGATCTTTGTTTTCTTCATTTTCCATTCGAGCAGCTTCCAAGAACTGCTTAACCTTGGATAGCTCTTCCTTCAGGGTCAGCAAACTACTTTCCAGCTCAGCGTTTTGATGGGCTGCTGCCTCCTGCTCTTTTCTCAGCATTTCTTCTCTTTCCTTACACTGCACCAGTTCTTGCACGTGGTTTCTGTTGAGTGACTCACTTTGCTCTTTCAGCTGCTGCACCAGCGCCTTCTGCTCACCCAGGACAGTCTCTGTGACTGCCAGCTCGCCTCTCATCTTCTCCCTCTCATCAGTGGCCTGCTGAAGCTTGACTCGCAGATCAACGACTTCCGCTTGCAGCCTCGACACTTCTCCTCGGCTGACCTCCAGCTGCTCTTCGCTCACGGTCAGTCTGCAGGCCAGCTCTCTGGCCTCCTTCTCCAGAGAGGCCGCCTGCTGTAGCTGGTGTGTTTCCAACGATTCCTTTTCTGACACGAGGGATTCAATAAGCTTTGTCTGATGAAGGCAGGTCTTTTCAACACTGAGCTTTTCCACCTCAGGGGCCTCTGCTTTCCTCCTGTGTCTTGCAGCTGCTGCTCTTAGCTGCTCACACTGGCTCTCCACGCCTCGCAGTTCTGCTGCCTTCTCTGTGAGCTGGGACTGCAGATGCTCCTCGCCTTCCTTCAAGCTGCCCAAGCTTTTGTCCACCTGTAAGCTATGCTGTTTAGCACTCTTCAGCCGTCCCTCCAGAGAGGCGTAAGACTCCCTGGCGGCCTCTTCTCTTTGCTTTAGTTCTTCATAGTCTGAGTGAAGAGCCTCTAATTTCTCCTCCAGAATCTGGCTTTGCCTCCTGGCATTCTGCAAGTCTTCATCCAGCTGTTTGTTCTCATCCCGCAGCTTCTTCTCTTTTTCATCAACTGACACCAGGGCATCACCTATCTCACCCTGAAGCTGTTTCTCAGAGGCTCTCAGCCTGGCTACCTCAGCTTCCAGGGAAGCTTTAGAAGCTTCCAAATTTTCCAGCTTCCCTTCCATCATCTTCTTGGACTGCTGCAAATTCGCATTCTCCGCTTTCAGCTTCCTGCTCTCCTCATCCATTTCGCTCACTGCAGAGTTTTGCTGCTCCACTTGCTCCTCCAGCTCCTTGAGCTTGTGGCCGAGATGCTCTCTCTCAGACAAGAGTTTCCGGTTTTGCTCCTCAAGGCTACACACAGTCTGACTCACCTTTGTTAAGCGACCCTCCTGTAGTTCAAGTTGTTCTGCTTGTGACTGGGCTTCCTGCGCCAGTGCTCCTTCCCTCCTACCATACTCCTCCTCAAGTTTCTCTTTTTCTTTCCTTGCTTCCTCAAGACTTTTTTCCAGTGACCCCACCTGAGCCAGCGACCCCATTACCTGGGTCTGGAGCTCAGCCATCTCCTGCCCTTTCAGCATTAAGGCCTTCTGAAGTGCTTCCACTTCCTTTGCCATGGTTTCCAGGCTCCCAAGCAGCTTCTCACTCTCTTCTTTGGAGTCCGCAGCGAGGTGATTGTATCTGGATTCCAGCTCCTTCTGCACCTCCTCTTTCAGCTGCAGCTCCTCCCGCACTGCTTTCAGCTGAGACGCACGCTCCTCACTGAGTCTCTGCACATCTGCCTTCTCCTTCTCTGCCTCCTGAAGCTTCTCCAGCAGTGCCCGTATCTGCAGGGCAGAGTCACAGTGGGCTGTGGCTTGCTGACCCTTTTCCTCCAAGGCAGCGTCAACCTTTGCAAGGAGGTTGAGATTATTCTGTTCTGTGGAACTCAGCTTCGCTTTGAGCTCCTCGATGCAAAGATCCTTCATAGCAACCAAAGCCCTGGAGGCCTCCAGCTCCTGACTCAACAGCTGCAGTTTTGAGGCACAGTCCTCCTTGCTGGTCACCAGCTGCTCCAGCTTTGTGGAATATTCCTTCTGCTGCTCCACTGCATTCAGCTCCAGGGACTGCAGGCACTTCTGCAGGTCATGGACAGTGCTCTGAGTGGAGTGCGAGACCTCGCACTGCTTCTGTAACTCTACAATCATCTTTGTCAGCCGGGCGTTCTCCTCGCTGTAGTTACTGCTCTTCTCCTTCTCTACCTGTACGTGTTCTTTCTGAAGGCTGACAGCTGCCTGGAGCTCCTGGTTTTCCTGTTCTAGCCGGTGAATATGATCTTGAAGTTCCCTCTGCCTGAGCTCAGCCTGGTCAAGCTCTACACGCATCTCTTCAAAGCCCTCAAGGTGTTCAACATTTAATGAGTTATTTGCATCAGGGCTGGAGGGAAACTCTTGAGTCTGAATGAACAGAAGGAGAAAAACAGAACGTTTAAGAAGTATTAAGCATGTATTTAAATGGGTGCTCAGATGAGAGTACATTCAGGTTCTTAACGCATGGTGATGCTGCATTCACAGCACTACAAGGTATCAGCTTACAAGAAGTGGGGCTTGTTTTCACAACAGAGAAATTAAAACATGCTCATCTGCAGACAGTGCTCAGTATTTTCTTCCTCTACAAGATCTGCATATTCAGTTGAATCAGCTACTGGACAATGTCCTTTATTTTAATTAGGAGCTCTTTTTGTAGTTTACCATTGTGAGAGTCACCATCACCACAAACCCACCCAGCTCTCCAGAACTACGCCACTGATTAAAAGATCTCCCTGCCGCATAAACATTTGTTGTTTGCTTACCTGCAAGTAATTGCTCACTAAACTGCTCATGCTGGAACTGCGACTTGGGGGCTTCCACAAATAGGCTGAAGATCCAAGCGAGGACAGTGTCCTCCTGTTGAGGAGACAGAAACAACATGTAAGAGAAGTCTGAGCACATACGCGCATCTTTCTGCTCCGATGTGTCAGACCTATCTAGTTCTAGCTGCTGCATACAAAAAGACATAACTGCACCTGCTGCCTGGGCCAACTGCCGCTGAAGTTGGTGGAAAATGAAACAGGGACGTCAAAGGCACCTCTAAAAGGTCACGGCATTGGTATTCACCAAGAACCAACGCAGCTTTGCTCTT
>NW_010422786.1:10262-11936 GCF_000710305.1 Buceros rhinoceros silvestris | reverse complement strand
TTCCGAAGCGTACTGCTGAGCAGTGGTGGCTCGGCCAGCGGGTGGCAGCAGGTGGCCCTGGAAAACTCCCCGGGACAGAAGCAGATGGGGATCAGACCCGGCGTTGCTGTTACTCCCCTGCGCTCTGGGGCGGGTCAGGCTGCAGTGACCACACGCTGCCTTCTCACCCAGTGCTGCGAGCTTGGCTCTTCACTCACGGCATGTCTCGGCTCTTGGAACAGAAGGAGCCAAGAACACTTCTTGTGGTGCCTGTGAATGCGAGAGCAGCCCGGGGCTGGGGCCTCAACTGGGGTTACTGGAGTCCTCCTTACAGAGCACCGACTCTGACCTCTACCACACAGTACACTGAAGGATGGAAAAAAGGCCAGTTGGGTCACAAGCTAATTACCTGCAGAAAGTGTCTACCTGCTCCAGACAAGTATTCCCCCTTCAAAAGCAGAAGCTTTTACAGATTCTGCAGCAGGCAGATACTTTACTACAGAGTGGTTCCACCTTACCTGGCAAACGCTGGCCAAGCAGCATCGAGATCGTAGCCTCTGGATGCTAAGTCAAACTGAACGTCCGTGAGCTCATAGAGTTGTCCCACAATGTCAGAACTCATTTTGGAGTTCAGGAATGGACTTCTTGCATAGTACCAGTCACTTGGAAAAAGCAACAACAAAATAAATAGTACTCATTCGTAAGTAAAAAACGCAGCAGCAGTTTCACTCGCAAACCCCCCCCATGACATCATTAACTCCACTCCAGAAAAATGACAATATGCTATTTTAAACACACATGGAAAACAACCAGACCCACCAACCATCATCCCACCTCTTTGTTTCTGTGAATGGAATTCGATTAATTCCACAGAAGCCTCTTTAGAGGACCCCCTGCACAGATTTTTTTTTTTTTTACCAGCCCCCCCCCCGTTTGTTTCTGTAAATGGAATTCGATTAATTCCACAAAAGCCTCTTTAGAGGACCCCCTGCACAGATTTTTTTTTTTTTTAGCTCTTGTGCTTGGGCAAAACACCAGCAAGACAAAGTACTTGCTCCAGACTGGATAATCACACAGTAAATGCCTAAAGCACACACTAAATCCACCCAAAGTGAGGGACAGAAAGCAGCAACCGGAGTTAAACACACTGTGCACACAGCTGGCTTTTTCTAGAGGCCCCTCCAGTCAACCAGAAACACCTTGGTGCCCCCTGGCCAGGGCAAGCTGCTCCTCTGTGTGACAGCCCAGAGACAGAGGCAAACGCTTTCTGGAGCTGTGTGCCACACATCCCGATTAATCCTCCCTTCAGGTGTACAGCCCAGAAATCAAACCCAGGATCTTCCAACGCTTATGAAAACATCACCTTTGAACCCACACACAGCAGTATCAGCACCACCCACTCCACAGACCTTCAGCTGTAACAACTTTCAGCGTCTACCAGCCTAAGATGGGTGTGAACCAGTGACCCAGGCCAGGAGGTCTATTATCCTTCCTATCCTATTACCAGCTCTAAGCCAGCATTTGGAAGAGTTTCCATTTCTTTCAATAGCTGCCAGGTGCTGTTGCTTGATCACACTGAGCAAACAGGCAGCAGTTAACAAGGTGCTCTGCTATTCACCTGGTCACCTTGGTGTTCATGAAACACTGCTGCAAGGTGTCCGCCAGCCTTTGGTGAACCAGGGAGTAACGCAGAAA
>NW_010422786.1:501-10165 GCF_000710305.1 Buceros rhinoceros silvestris | reverse complement strand
CCTTTCCCAAGAGATGTTCGCAGCTGGAAGGGAGAAACCACAAGAAAAGAAAATATTAAATATCATTTGTAATCCTGGAGAGCCTCGGCCCAAACAGTCTAATACTGACACCAAAACCTCACAGCAGTTGAGGGAATAGTAAGAACCGACACTGAGAGACACCTTCTCCCAGGACCGTCACTGGGTGGAATCCTTCCGGAATGAGGAATCTGCACCTAAGCAGGCTGCTGGCCACTTCATCATAACATAAAAGGCATCACGGGCCACTGAATCACCTACCACACCGAGTACCCCCGACGAGACTATGCCAAGGACAGCTCCTGATCCACGTAAGCCCCAACCTCGCCGTGCCCAGCCACGCCAGCAGCGTGACTGCTCAGCTTACTTCACATCTATCTGGCCACAGCTGGCAGAGGATAAAAATCTAATTCTTACTTCAGCCCACAGGCAGCTGCGCAACCGAAGTTAATGGATTTTATGACAACAGCTGTTAAATTAACACAAGGGGAATCACAAAACCCAGCACTAAATTTTGTTATAGCTGTTGACTTGGGGAACCGATGTTTTGTTTTGTCTTTTCCATCTGAACTATTTGCTGATGTGCAGCACAGTGAAACAATAAACAGTAGCGTTTCATTTCTCCTTTCCATCAAAACCAGTAATCGATTCTGGAATGGAAAATGGAAGTGGTGACAAGAATTTCTCAGCAGTCAGCCCCGCTCCTAACCACACTGCCCAGCCAACTCACAACCCAAAGACATTCACAATTTAAAAATGGAGGCCAAGGAAAATATTAGAGGGGCTGAGGCTCCAGCTGGTACACGACTGTGAATTTTGCTTGAAAAGTCAGTGTGACAGAAGGCTCAGAGGCCCCAGAAGCCGCCTGTCCTTCTGACCCGTGTTCCACTGCGGCAGTGACAGCAATACCTTAACTCTCTGTTTCCCGGAAGGCACCGAGTCAATCCTGCCCTTACTCGCACTGCTCTATCATTCCAATCGCAGCGCCCTTTTTAAGGAGGGAGATACCAGAACAAGTGTATGCAATGAGAAGTAGAGGAAAACATTTACATCTACGCAGCTGCAAGCAGCCAAAGACTGAGACAAACAGGGCCGTTCCCTTGTGCAAGGGGTCTTCAAAAGAAGAGTGAGGCTGTCACTAATCCTGGTATGATTCGTGCCCCAGTGAAAAGAGTAACCCTGAGAATGAAAAACAAAAATTCCCAACCTTCTTTTGCCACAAAAAAAGCAGCGTGTTTTCTTTTGGTTTCTGCTGCTCTCTGAAAAGACACACCAAAACACAGAGCACACCCTGATACACTTACTTCCGTAATAGACTTGACAAAGCGGATTCCATCGTTAGCTCCTTTGACTTTTGCCAGGCAGTCACAGAAATAATCCCAGTAGTCTTTTCTGTTCCCCAGCAATGTGTTTTTTTCTTTCTGGTCGAACTTGAAGAAGGAAAAGCAAGGAGAAAACCTAAATATGTGTATATATAGCCACCCGGGATTCTTTTCCTCTCCCAGCAGTGTGTGGTTTCATGACTCCTCTCAGTTCCAGCCAAAGCATTCACACCGGAATGAGGCATTGCACTGCAGTGATGCAATCGAGCAGTTACAAAAGCGACTTTACAGACAGTAACAGAAAATAACGTCCTGGGTCTACTTCAGACACAGAAACCCATTCAGAACTGCTGAAACAAAGACTGGCAGCAGGTTCTGCAGCTGCTCAAGAGCGAGGAACCAACAACCAGTTGTTGAGAGACCTGCAATTAAGTGTGGCAACAGCACACACGTAAGGATCAGCAAAACCTGCTCTAGCTCAGTCACGCTCAGAGCAGCGACGTGGCCAGGGTACGGGCTGCAGCTCGGACCGTTCAGATCCCAAAGGATTCTCCAGCTTCTGCTCAAGCCCCAGCAGCCCAGTTAAAACACCCTCGCCTGCATTAGCATGTCTTTGTGGCCATCAGGATTACAGCATGTGTAGGTGCAAGACTGAGCTTCTGCTTGCTCACCAGTGTCCCCTTTTACTTAAATTTTGAGGATGGCCAAGAAGCAGCGTTCCAGATTAAAACTCAGCCCGTTGTGTTAACCCTTTCATGCAACAAAAAGGAATTTCCAAAGCAAAACTGCTAAAAATTCTGTAAATTGCTCACACCACTACATTTGCATCACAAACAGTTACTAGTACTTATTATGCACTAAAAATATTGTCACAATCTCATTACCACAGTTTTTCCAAGATAATTTAGCAGGCTACCTCTTTAAAAATTGAGCTCAAATCTTGAATGAAACCCCACACGTTGAAGAGGCAGTAAGAGAAAGCAAGGCCTGGCTTTGCTGGCAGGCCACCAACGGCACACATCACTTTTTACCTGTAGGAGGTACTCAAGCTTGTAGGAGAATTTTTGCAAGTTGACACTGTCATCTGTGATCGGTTCCCCTCCTTCTTTAAATTCTTTACTTAACTCAGTCACAGCATCTTTAAAAGACAACACCACAATGGTTCATTAATGCAGGAGACACGCAGCTCTGAATCCATCAACAGCTGCATAAACGGGTTTTCTGCCTGGATGTTCTGCATGTGCTTTTGGTTTCTTTCAGTCCAACCGCCTGAACCACAGTGCTTCCACTTATTGCTGTGCTTGCCCTTTACCACCACCTCTAAGAACTACAGCTCACCTTATATCAGAGTTGTACCAACTACTTCTTAAAAAGAGCAAAACCTCCCGACATGGCAAAACCCAGTAACAGACCATTGCTAACTGGTTCTTCCGCAGAGGAAAGAGAAATAACTTTTTGCTGCCTCATGTGCACATTAAGGTATTGCCACAGGACAAACAGAACTGTGATTAGACAGGACAAAGCGTGTGATCTGCTAAAGGGGATCAGTAACACGAGAACAGTCGTTCAGTCAGCACATTTATCTTCTCCCTGTTTTATTCAGGAAGGTTCAGCTTGTACTGGTTACAAAACACACATGGGAAAAATAATTTACACAGAAATAGCATGCAGCAGCTCCCCTGCCCTAAAACCAGCACCCGCAGCAGGCGGGGAAATACCAAGTCAGAAGTTTTCTGGAAAGGAAAAATACCTGGACCTTGGTGCAGGCAGCTGACTGGGACAGAGGCAGAGCAGGAACACGCTTACAGCCCTGCTGCCAAGTCTGCCTGCAGCAGAGCTGTGGGAAAGGAGGTTGGCTACCAGGAGTGAAGGGCAGGCCAGGGACACAGCGAGAAGGCATGCTCCCCTGCAGCCAGAGCAGAGCCAGCTCTCCAGCGCTTTTCCTCTGGTCTCCATTCCCAGTGAGGTTTTGCTTCCTGGTTTTTTCCATTCCCACACTGGCAGCAACTTCTCACCCCATCAAGGGAGGATCTAAAAATCAGGCTTTCTCTCATATGAAGTCTTGTGACAGCCTAGCTCTGGCTTTGTCTTTGCTGGCTCATGCCAGCAAAGTCCCGGCTCACACTGCACATCCTACAGACACTTTTTTTTAAGCTGTAAAAGTTATTTCTCATCTTGTATATTGAAGTTTGCAGGATTTAAGAAGTTAGAATCCTCTCAAACATTCAGAGCTTCTCTCACACAAAAAAGTCAGTCACACCTTGAACTATGCTGCTGCAACTGCTGCAGAGCAGCATCACGCAACTGAAAGCACAACTTCTCCTGTCCATCACCCGAACCCTGGGGGACACGGTCCAGCACAGAGCGGACCTGGCAGCACGGCACCGTACCTTGCAAGTCCCTGACGATTCGCTGCAGCTGGCTCTCACCACTACTTGCTGCCATCGTGCAAACCAGCAGAGCTCCTTTCCATCCATCTAGATCGCAGCAGCAGCGCTCATGTCCTCAGTGACCTCGGGACTGACGGAGATTGCTCTTGCCTGACACCTGCAATTCTGCAAAAAGAAAAATACAATGCAAGTCTCTGTTACCTCCCATGAGCAGAAGAGGGGTGCTTTGGCACTTTAGAGCCTCTTCATTGTAAATTCCCATCACACCAACTCCTCTCCAGGAAGCTCCTTTACGTTGCCTCCTAGACTTCACCTTCCATTTCAGCTATTTCTGCAGTTATCTCTTTCAAAACTACAGTGCAAACCTCAGAGAGCCATTTTCTCTTGCTGGAGTTACAGCACGGTGAGTCTGATAGCCCAGCTCAGGCTGGCATTCCACACAGTCCACCCTGTGACCCTAAGGGAGGTTCTGATGACACAGGACTTTCCCTCCCCAAAGGCTCTGCCAGATCTTCCCTGTAGAGTAAAAACACAGAACAACTTTTCCATTTCAAGACACACACTAAGCACAGGCCAAGGAGTCAAAAAATTATGCATGTTTGAGTGTCTGGCATTGAAGCACGTTTTTAACTCTTCAGAGCTACTAAAAGCTTTAGTACCAGAGCCTGGTTTTCGCAGGAGGAGCCTCCCTCATCCCCTCTGCAGAGCCTGCTGTCCCAACACCCGTAAGAGGATACTGCTCTATTTTAGGCTCTGTTACAGCATCCCTGGCTGGATAAACATCCCTTGCACCACCTCCCTCGCTTAAACAAAGACAAGTGAGTTATACCGAGCACTCGTAAAAAAATCTTTCCTTAATGAAAATTCACGAATTAAAATGAACTAAAAGCCTCAGACACATTACAAAGACAACCATGCCTGAGGACCCAAACTTTCAGGCACTAATCTGGGAACAATCGCTCAAAACAGCCACACAGAAACTGCATCGGGAACTTGCTAGGCAAAGCTTGTTTGGAATTCTGCCTGCAAGGGCACAGCCGTATTTTCAAGCGAGCACAACGCCCAAAGTACTGAACATTGACAAAATTTGCCATGACACTCCTGAGCTTTTGCTGTCATTCAAGCTGAACGCCAATGGAACTAAGTTGTAATTAAAATCTTGGAAACTTTTGAAATGCAAATGTGAACAGGTCAGATTATTATATCTCCTTTCTCTTTTCTTTCCTTTCACTCCCCTTAGAGGCAGAAACGTGGAGGTGTAAAGAAAAGGCTGAAACTGGGCTTAGTAGCACGTTCCCCACAAAACCTGTGTTTTGCAACCTGCTACTCTCCACTGCCAGTCATCAGTTATGACACAAGTGCCACGTGTCTGGGGAAGGGCCCTAGCCTGCACACTCCCCACCACCACCCTGTGGCTTCAAGGAGCGCTGGCCAGCACAGACCGGCCAAACGCAACCAGTGTTGTGGTGCCAATCAGGACTGTGACCCTCGATCGACAGCGTTACATACCCAAGATTTCTACCCCGAGCCCCTCCTGCACAAGGAGAATGCGCTGGAACTTTTTCTGCCTGCCTTCTCCTCTGTGCCACTGCTCCCAGCGGCGCTTCCAGAGGCGTCTGTGGAACACACCGTGCGTCCCAGAGAGGCAAAGAAAACCAACCACGTACCTGCACTGCTTTCCCAAGGTTTCAGAGCAGGACAAGCTTCTGCAAACACCTGACCTAGTCCTTCCTGGTTTTGCCCAGAATTCCTAAGAGCTCAGCCCTGTTCCTCCAGCATTCTTTCCCCTATTATGTATGCCTGTAAATACGCGGGATGTGACAGCAGCATGATGCACGTGTCAGGCACAGCGACCCGCTGCGGGTCAAGAGCCTTTTAGGTGATGCATGGTCACCTCTTATATAACAGCATTTGACTAAGGCCAACGGCATTAACGTGCAAAAAACTGCGCTGACATCAGTGCAGCCGCCCTACGGAGAGGGCACGGCAGAGGCGGCGAGGCCGGGCAGGTCACCAGTCCCTCCCTGCACGCCCAGGCCCTGCCTGCTGGGATCTGAGGGCAGCTGCTCCCTCTCCTGCTGGCATGAGGGCTCGTGTGGGAGTGACAATCTGCTTTACAGAGGAGGATATCCTGGAGATTAAAGAAAGAAGCAGAAAGGAAACAGCCCACTTACAGTAAAAAGATTTACCTCAAGGGGAGCGAGACACATACAAATCAGCAAACAAGATGTAGTGACTGTAATTAAACTGCCCGGGGTAGTTACAGCGACCTGCTTTTGGTCTGATTTCAGGCCATTTCTCTGTGTCGCTGCAGGCACATCTGCGTCTCCAGCAACTACATTTGTTCTAATTCGCTGGTCAGTTTAGGGCCACCCTGACAGAAGTTAGAGATCCTCAAGGCGTTCCCTGTCCCCACGCAGTCGGAACAGGGAACTGGGAGGAAGCCCATGAGCAGAGTTTCTCTCCACCGATAACAAGGCTGCGGTGAGATCTCCGTTGCAGCCTGGTGCCTGCCCCACCCAAGGGTGTTTTCAGCACACACTAAGCTCACCCTGAAGACTTGGGGTAATTCAGTCTAAAAGCAAATTGGATCTGAAACCAAGGTCAAACTGGATCTGAAACAGAGGATCTGAAATCTGCCTGCTGCTTACTATACTGCCTGCTGTATTTCCTGTGATGTGGTGAAACATGGAATATTTCACCATTCCAAACACGGGCGCTTCACCACGTGGCCCCCGCTGGTATCACAACACCTTCAACTACCCCGTGCCCACAATTCCACACCTCGACATGAACCAAAACAGACGAGCAAGGATACCGAGTCAAACCCGGCATTCATGAGTCACGACGATTTTAACCGTGGTACTCCCTTGTGTAGGGGGAAGGAACATGATTTGTCCTGCAGAAGCAGCTGGTAACTGCAAGGCACACTTGTGGAAAAAACCAGCTGCCCAGTCACAGAGCTGGACACACGGACCTAAGAACTCCGAACACAACGCTCACAGCACAGAAGGACGGACTGGGGAAAGGCAGTCTCTGCCCCTCAGGACTGGAACGCCACTGATTTAGTTAAATAATTCCATTCCCGTAATTGTCTGGGAAAGGCACTTCACTGCTGCAGGCAACACCGAGTCCCGGTGGAACTCACTAGCTCTTCCCGTCCTGTGCCATGCTGGTACCTGAAGCTGTGCATCCATACAGCTGGAGACCTGCTGGCTGGGAGCAAGGGTCTGAGGGGGACTGCAGAAAGGAGAGCGTGACTCTGCTATGTGCCCTGCACACACCAGGCTGCTGCCGGGCAGCTCACCCCTCCGCGCTTCACCACGGCGCCTCGAGACACATGGCAGGAGAACACACACTCTGGACCACTCTAAACAGGGTGATTTAAAACAAAGGGCAGGCACAGCCTGGATGCCAGCTAAGGTTTCCACTCAGTTTTGACTCTTGGTTCTATTCCAAGAAGTGAAATTTTCTTGCTAAATTAATCTTGCCCCTTCGTTTTCCACACCAAGAAACCTTCCCATTTCAATTACAAAAATATAGGTTTGGAGGCAAATTCTTACACCTCAAGAACCAGAGTAATGGCATTGACAAAGCACTGCTTGCACCCCTACCCTGAGGAGAGAGTGACACAAAAGAATCTGGGAAGTTTTGTATAACCTTTGTGCAAACTTCCCTATTCCACGACCAGCCAGCCTGCGGTGCCCCCATTCCTGGTACATGCAAACTGTTCTCGGAAAAAGAGCAAAACTATGACACAGATACAAGCGGCGTGATAAGAACCCTGTGAGATGGGAGTAACTTTTAACCCTGAGCAGGGAGAGCTGGCAACCCTAACATCTGGTTTTTAACGCTGCATCTCCATGCTGAGGCCTGACAGAAAGCCCCGCAAAACGCGACGCTGAACCCTGCTGCACAGCCAGGCTGTCAGCCCAGGGACGGAGCCTCCTGACGTGGAGAACGCAGCCGCTGCTCCTCACGCCGACAACTGCTGGGCGACGTGAACTCCAGTGACCACTGTCTGCCAAGGACGGCAGAGATGAGCCCGTTGGTACCTCGCAGAGGCAGTGCTGTCCCGTGACGCGGGCTGCTGCGGCTTTGAGGAAGCGGCCAGTTCCCCAGGAGAAGAGTGCTCTGCTGGAAATGGGAATTGCGCCAGTATCGCTTTGAACAAGCTCCTCTGCCCTTTTCCTCGGGACATGCCAGACCTCGCCCCACGTCAGGAATGCTGGTATAAAGACACCCCTAGAGCCAGAACCATAGACTGGTTTGGGGCAGAAGGAACCTTAGAGATCATGCAGTTCCAACGCCTGCCACACCTTCCACTAGAGCAGGCCACTCAAAGCCCTGCCCAACCTGGCCTTCAATGCTGCCAGGGATGGGGCATCCGCAACCCCTCGGGCACCCTGTGCCAGTGCCTCACCACCCTCCCAGCAAAGAAGTTCTCCCTAGTATCTAACCTAAACAAACACCAGAGGACTTCCAACTGCACACAAGCATCGCTGACTCACGACAACTCAGTCACTGCACAAGCTCGGAGTCTCCAAACACATCTCATGTTTTCTGGGTCTCCAAAGCTGGTCTCTGAGCCTTAATTTGCAAGCCCCGTCTAAAGCATCCCACCCACCCTGAGACAACCATTACACCACAACTCAGAACGGGGGCTTTCCTCAGCAGGGTTTTTTTTTTTTTACCTCTGGATCTACCGTTCCACACTGTTCCTCCAAGCCGAGGAGTACTTGAACAGGCTGCCTGCAACTAGAGGCTTTGGGAAGCTCAGCGGGCGGGTGTTGAGACCTGCCCCTCCGCAGCACTCCGTCCGTCCTCCACCCAGCCGACAGCAGCGGTAGCTCCCGAGGGCAGCTCCTGGCCAGTACATAGTGCCTGGTGAACTAGTAACAAGCAACGCTGAAAATTACAGGTTTTGGCCACGCAGCCGTAGATCAAGCAGGAGGCGAGGCAAACGCATCCAGCGGAAACCATGCCGAGACAACGCAGACTGACGGGCCACTGAGTCAACCTGGCTACCCCGGAGCCAGCAGCAAAAGTCCTTGTTTTCCTTCCTCCAAGCAAGCAGCACGGCACATTTTCCCTCTTCCCTCTTCCTTCATGGGCCTTCCAGAGAAGGTCACCACTTGGAGGGGGGGAAGGGGAGATTTCAGAGTTACACAGCCCGGACTGCTGCGATGGACAGATATTAAACCAAAGGGAAGGGGCTACGAGTCGAGACCCCATGCAGCTTCCCAGCACCACCCCAAGCCCCAAACCGAGACACTGCCCAGAAAAGGCTCTGCCCCTTTTACCAGGGTTACTACACATTCTGAACCCGTTTGGGCAAAATATTTAAAGTCACTGTGATTACGGCATTGTTGGACACAAAGAACCACCACTCCCTGGACAAACCACAACTGCCACAGGAAACAGCGAAAAACAAACAAGCACGATACCAGCTGCTACAAAACACGTTCCTCTGGGTCACAGAGCCGAGCAGAAACAAACCCGCAGCAACAGGAATAAATAAAATACTGATGGGTAACAATAAAAACACTTAGGCCTCTTAGAGTTACCTGCAGCTTAATAACCTCAGTGACACCTAAAAAACACCGGCAGGGTTCAATGTTTGTGTGACACACGGGCAGCTGCTCACTTTTAAACAATCGGCAGAGAAAAACAAATAACCACCCAAGTGACAAACAGTTCTCCGCACCGTTTCTCCCCGAGGCCATGAGGTAGCTTATTGCACACGCTGTTCCTTACATTTTGAACAGTTCTCTCCCCAGCCGTTCCGCCAGGGCCCGATCCCCACTGGCCCGTCCTCGCAGAGCCCGGCTGCCGGGAGGAATCCCGGTTCCTCTTACACAACCCTCCGGCAGCCAGGGGAGGGTGAGCGCACACAACGCTCCCTTTCACCGCTATCACATGGGCTGCACAAGG
>NW_010422786.1:0-304 GCF_000710305.1 Buceros rhinoceros silvestris | reverse complement strand
TGGAACATCTGGGAACATTTTTTTAAATTCAAGCGCTCCCGTGAGGATCACTGGAAGGCCTCAGGAAATTGCCTTGTACACAGTAACATCCGGAAAACATAAAACGCACTTCTGCAAGGCAGTTTATCTCCTCCGCTGTGTGTCCTGCCACAACACTTCACTTTTTTAAATTCAAGCGCTCCCGTGAGGATCACTGGAAGGCCTCAGGAAATTGCCTTGTACACAGTAACATCCGGAAAACATAAAACGCACTTCTGCAAGGCAGTTTATCTCCTCCGCTGTGTGTCCTGCCACAACACTTCAC
>NW_010422785.1:0-8812 GCF_000710305.1 Buceros rhinoceros silvestris | reverse complement strand
GGGAGGGGGAGGAACTGTAGACAAGCTTATTGTTTATGTTAATTGTACAAAGTCCTAATTTACACCTGTATGGATATCTGTAACAACTCATTTTGTCCTGGGTGGAAAAAAAAAAAGAATGTGACTGTGCAATCTCCACCCCACTTCTCACTTCTTCAGGCATCAAGATAATACCAGTCACCAGATATTGATCTAGTGATAGTTGTAGTTCTGATTGCCACATCGCCCAGTGCCAAATTTTATCAACAATGAGCTTGCAGGCATCCAGATGTGTGGTGTGCATGACTTACATGACTTGGTCTCTGTGCTATGACTTTGTATTCCCTACAGCGACTGTATGTTCAGGCCACAAAGTAGACTGCAGTTTTGAGATGCTAGTAGGCTACAGAATAGAGGTTCATCTTCTGTGGTCGCCTCAGTATAATTTTCTCTTAGTTTCAACCCTAATTTGCTAGAAGTTAATAGTTTTTTATTTATTTAATTGGTTAAACACATATCCACTTGATTTCCTGCTATCTATTTACAAGCATAAATTGTTTTCTAGTAATTGGGTTTCTAAAAAGATTCATAAGAAACATTTTACAAGTCAGCAACTGCACTGAGTTCCGGTGCAGTATGTACGAGATTGAGTTTATCTTTCAAAGTAAAGATAATGTCACTAGTTTATAAAAGCACTGTTCTTCCTAGCAACTACCTCAGTTCACAAAATTGCTAGTTGCTGGTCTTTATGGTAGAAACTTTTGTTTCAGTATTTAATGAGAACAATGTTTGTGCTCTTGCCATTCATTTGCAGATTATAGGTCTGTTTAGAATATCCGCAACATTGCCAAATTTTCGAAGATGAAAGCAAGTTGCTGGTTTATACAAGGATTAAAAAAATAAGTGTTCTATAGATATTTGTTGAATTCTTTCTGTTGACAAAAATGTTAGTATTATTACCTTAGTCTTTACAAAGACACTGAAATATATTTTTTATTTCTCTGATTTATGCACTTAATGGGGATTGAGAATACAAAGATGGAGGTACAAGAGAATGAAAGGATGCAGTGAGACAAATTATTCTCTCTCCAGTGCTCCTGGTGTATAAAATTCATATGGATAATGCATATTGAAGACTTTCAGTTACAAACAGTTTAGTTAGCATTCCTTTCCCACAGCCTAATTCTTGAACACAGCAGTCAGCAGCAAAATTTGCACTGTCATGAGTTTTAGAAATAATGAAAAATCTTCTATGGTGTACTTCGAATTCGTTTCTGACATACACCTACTATGGATTTACAATAATTTATGTTGGGTGCTGATTAAGCCTCCTTTCATTTACACCTCATCACACCACTACTGTGAGGCTTAATTACAATGCTGTCTCTTTTCCATTTAAATTTGTCAGAATTTATATCATAACTTTCACACTTAAACCAGTGAACACTAAATAGTCAGGTCATCCAAATGACTGTTCCTCTGAAGCTGAAGAAATTATTTTTTGTTGCAGCTAAGTCCAATCTCCTGCTAGGTTCCCTTTCCCTCAGGAAGGAAATGTTACTATAATTTAACAACAAAATTGTCATTAAAAAGTGTAGTTCTGAAGTGTCGAGATAAATGTACTTTAGTATTTTGTGCCAATTAAGCTTAACAAATAAATATTAACTTCAATTTCTTGAGAACACTTTCTGAACAGTTTAGTGTAAGCTGACTGGTACTTAGGAATTTTGCAGCAAAAAATGAAATGGTTTGTTTCTAATGTGAAAGAAAATTTTAGGTTATTGAGATCAAGACTTTTACTTTACAATTTTTATATGGTTATTCAAATCAAATGGCTTCTTACTCAAAATCAAAAAGTTCTTCCATCCTTAAGAAGTATTTGTCAGCTGTAATAATTTATTTAATATATGCTTTATTCCTTTAGAAAATACCAAGAAAAATCCAGAACCCACACAGGTCCCTCATGATGCTATGTTTTGGAATTTATTTATTAATTTTAATTAATTACAGAAATATGTCTCCAGGGAAACAGATCAAAACAACATTCTTTTCAGCTTTAAAATAGTTGATCGTTATTAGAATAAACCCAGAGATATTTTATGGAGAAACATATTTCATTAGGTAACAGTTTTGTGGCACTTGTAATTTCATAATAATTTTTAGCAAAATGGAATATGTAACATTTTCATTGGAATATAGCCAGTTGTAAAAAGCTGCTTTGTTTTTTTATTCTTCCCACTGTTTTCTTTGCAAAGCTTAAAGATTTTTCCTAGAGAAAAAACATTCCTGTCAGTATTTTATCAACAACTTTAGATATTATATCAACTCAGTTACAGATAGATATCACAGCCTGAAATATTTTCTCTGCTATGACAATCCTGTGCTACACACTAAAGCTATTATCTCCAATGCATCAGCAAAGGCACTAATATAGTGAGATCTAAGATCCTTTGTTTGCTTAACTACTCTAGTCTAGCTCCTCACTGTCAGATATTGTGAACTTTTTCATGTGTATTTGGCAACTTTAATTCTAAATAATTCTGGATTCTTCATAGCCAGTTTTACTGTATGGAGAAGACTTTGACCATTCGCTGGAAAGTGCCTAGGAAAGCACTGGCAGACTCTTAGCAATCGTGCCAGTAACTTTAAAAATAGATTGTAGCAATGTTAAAGACGATTCCATTTCCCAAATTATGTTTCCAGCTTGGTCAACAAGCTCAAGTTTATGCTATCTCAATACCTTAGCTGAGGAATTTCACTATGGACATAAGGAAAGTCACGTCATGTGGCAAACCTTCTGTGTGTGGATACTTCAAGGGACAAAGATAAAGCAGAGCTCTATGTTCAGCAGTCTGCTACACACAGACACCTGGCACAGGCTCATTGTAGCCAACCACACACCCGATACAGCTGTACTGCTCAAACCTGTCCAAAACATGCAAACTCCCAATGCAGGTTTTGTTTTGGGGTTTTTTTTTGTCTTCTGTTTCAACACAAGATAACCCAGTGGAGACTTTCACCTATGATAAGGTTTAAATTAGGCCAACATCCATTAAATTCCACCCCATTGCAGATGACTGGAATTTAGCACTTCAATAATTCTGAAGGTTTTCATTTTTCTATAAAATGTGGTTTACAAGTAGAAAGCAATTATGTGGCATGATATAAATTGTTTTATTCATATTTCCATGGTTTATATAATATATACTTTTTTTATCACAGTTTGGTGACATAACTAATTTATACAGACATATATAATCCACTCCTTCCTATTTGTCTCTCCTGTTCTCTGTTCAGTTCATTGATGTACATATTTGCTCTATGTATAGAAATGAGCTAAAGTAACTTTTTTAAGGGTTGGTATATCAGAAGGAGATAATTCATTTTGGAGCTTCCAGATGCTCTGCTGTGCATCTTTACCTATGGGTGGTTGCCTCTTTATTTTCAGATTGATTTGAAGTTCACAGAACAGCTAACCTTGGTGATCATAAGTACAAACACAGTGAAGAAGACAAAAGGTTTCTTTTATTTTCTCGTCTCCTGTCCTGAACATCAACACAATGATTATGTAGAACACAATGTGGTTCACACCATGATATTATGATTTTAAGAGTTCTTACTCAGTGCTGGATCTGAGAGCAGTTAAAGCTACCTATTCATAAAAATGAAAAATTGATATAAAATATGCAAATTTTTCACATACAAACATGCTGTTATCTTAACCTGTATATGTTGGATCATCATATTGTCCATACTGAATGATGGAGTTGTAGTCTTTAATGTGCAAATCTGTTTCTCAGCATATTGACATGACTTAGTTGGCTAAGTACTAAGTAGTTTAAAAAACAATTTTTGTTAAAGAAGGAGCTCTTCTCATTAAAAATTCTGAATAAGTTCTTCCTTGATTTTCTTAATTTTCTTTTTAAAATATAAATGACTAACTCAACTATAACGTGTGTTTGACAGAAATAATTTGAAAGTAATTATACGGAGCCAAGCATTTAGACTCATGGGTAATTTGAATGCAGCTTCTTTCACCCTTTATAATTATGTACTTCTGTTGTTGTGCTATTGAGTGAACATTATCCTTTAAAAAATGCAGAGAAAGATGTTACTGTTCAAAATTCAATCTGTTCAAAATTCACTCTGCAGTATGAGACTTCAAGTTATTGTACAGAAGAGGAATGTGGAGGAGAGAAAGCCCTTCTGTGAAGTCCAGTTGCAATTCCAGCAGGGAATTACAGCTCTCAAAACAGGTATGTGAGATTTTTTTTCCCCCCTGTCATCTAAACAGCTTCACTACTTTGAGAAAGAACTGTACAGACTATGTGTCTACAGACACAGACCTGACACTTATGATTCTAAGGTAAATTAAGGTAAATAATCTTTGCCTCATTTTGATTGTGCCTCTGGTCATTCATCAGTAGAATGAGTGTGATGGCTAACACTAATGGATTTTAAACCTAGCTGAATTATTTAAAATGCAAAGATATCAGATAATTTTTTTTTATATATCTCACTTAAATTAGAACACAGTTTGCAGTAATGTCCTTCTTCAGATTTTTTATTCTAGTGGTGGGTAAAGGTCTGGTCTCCTGCCTGATCTTGTTAAGCAAGACAACATAGCATTCTTTGATACTGTTCTTTCTTTAGTGATCATCCACTGGTGTAACAGAACATTACAAGTATGACATTTCAAGAAGAATCTGACTTTATTGACCTTTAACTCTACAACATATCAGATGTTATTATGACTCAGTGAGACTTCCTGATTACCAGCCTGTAGTATTACCACAGTGCAGGCTACATACAGTTTTTCATTTAATTCTGAAGAGGTTGTGATTTTTTTCTGGGTATTGTCATGAAACTGGATATGGTCAAAGGCAAGAGTTTTATAGGAATTAGCTGGTCAATGAAGCAAAGAAAAAACAAACATGGACAACAATTAAACAAGTGGAGATGAACAAATGAAGATTGCTTCATAACTGATGAAAAACTATGTTTCATCAGAAGGAGTAAGGCAAAAGCATCATACTGGAATTAGGACAATTTTGGAAACTGTCTTCTGCAGTTAGAAAACATGCTCTGATCCATTTTATTGAGACCACTCATAACTTACTGATAGTTGAATTTTTCAGTCCATCTTTAAAAATAAGCTCACATTTTTGGAAAAAGTGTTTAAGACCAGAGTTTAAGACTGACTTTAAGATCAGAATTATTCCTTGGAGAAAAATTACTTCAGAAAATTTTTTAAACAGTGGTGAAGTAGTAAAACATAAATGTGCATTGGGATTAGGTTGAGTCTTTCAGAAGGTGAATAATGATTCTCTCATCTTGGATAGTTTATCCTACACTTACCATTTCACGTTGTTTTCCTAAATAATTGTGCTTTTTTCATCCACACCTTTGTGAATTACTCTGTGCTTTCTCTAGTTCCTTTGAGGACCTCAAACCAGTGTTTTTACATCATAATGTATTCAGGGGCAAGTAATTTCTGAGAAGACTGTGATTTATATCATGGATTGCAGAACATTTAGAGAAACTGCTAGAATTCTTATGCTTAGCAGCAGTAATCTCTAATCGTGAAGGAGAAACAGGACCATTGGAAGTTCATGGGAAAAAAAAGCTATTCAGAGACTGGCAGAACTGGTATAATGCATTGGAGGATTGGCATTGTGTACTGAAGGATATATGAAGATTATATTATAACTTGTTCATAAAATCTCATCTTGATTGCAAGGTGTTTATTATATCTGGCCACCTTAGTAATAAAATTATACAATCCAGTACATAGAAAACACACAGCAGATATTGTTTTGAAGATACTAATAGTTAGCATTTGTATCTCTTGCACGTGATAGTCGGAGATGAAATTTCCGCCCATTTAAATTTATGTTACAATGCCACGGTATACTGCTTATGTGATTGAACAAGTGTCTTATCATAGCTGCTGTCATAGGAGTAGAAAGCACTTTTAGTCGTAGTTGCCAGATTTCTGCAGTAAAAATTGGGTGGCTTAAGAATATAAATAAAAAAAAACGGGTCAGAGGCATGTAATAAATCTCAATTAATTTTTTTTCCTGTAATGTCCTGACAATGATTGTATTAATATCCTATAATATAAATGAATATCCTTATCATTAGTGTTTCTGAAGCTGAGAGTTGTTCATGGCAAAGTAAAACTCTAAATAATTACACTTGTATTGTTGTTTATTCAACGATTTGAAAGTATTCCACCTATTTTAAATGTGGAAAAAATTATCCATAAGGCTCATGATGAATTGAAACAATTTTAATAAAGGTGCTTATTATCGAGCAGCAGTCTGAAATAAAATGATTTGCTCAAGATTCCTCTGTCAGTTAAGATACGCAGAACAGATTGTCAGACTCCTACTCTTACTTTTGGCAAAGAAGGAATACGGTTTCTTCCCAGGAGTCTGCTTTGACATCATATTAAAACAGTCATTACTGTTATTGTAAGTGACTAATTACAAGCTTAGAGTTCCTTCTTTACTTTCTTTTGGGATTCTTCCTTTTGCATTGTATTCAGGTATGAAGTGGAGCAAGTGCTGCACTGAAACCCTAGAAGAGAAATATACAATGCTTGATGTCCTATCTATTGGTTCCAACTAAAAAAGGTAATAGGCAAAATCCTAGTTCAGTTCACCTCTACAGCCTCCCCAGTTCATCAAATTTACTTCACAGTAATTTTATCTTTGATCTCATCTAAGACAGTATTAGGGTTTTACTGGGTGATCTGTTCAGAAAATGAGTGACAGGCAAGCATAAAATACTTAATCCCACTGTAGTCAATCTTTTTAGTTGCCTTTTGAGTTTTACAAAAATATTATGCTATTAAAAAGTATGTTCTAGAAAGTCCTAGTCAAGTACTCATTTAACGAACAGTTCTCAAATGAAACTAATTTGGGGCATGAGTGACACAAAACTCCTTTAGTGTTCTGTGGTGGGTTAGCCTTGGCAAACAGGCAAAATCCCATCCATCCTCTCACTTACTCCCCCTCCTTAGGTGGGTAGTGGGAGTAAATATGTTGAGAAGCTCCTGGGTTGAGATAAAGACAGAGACATTCTTTACCAACTACAGTTGCAGGTAAAACAGACTTGACTTGGAGAAAACTAATTTAATTTGTTGTCAATTAAAATAGATTTGGGTAGTGAAAAGACATACCTTAAAACATCTTTCCTCCCCCCTTTCCCAGGGTCTACTTCATTCCTTTACTCCCAACTCCTTTACCTGTTCCTGCTCTAAGTGACACAGCAGGGATGGAAGTGTTTGTGTTCAGTCCATAATGATTTATCTCTGCTGCATCTTCCCTCTCAAACACTCATCATGTTCTAGTGTGGACTCTCCCCACATATTGCAGTTACCTGAGGAAATATTCACCTGCTCTGGTGTAGGACCTCTGTCAGTTCTTGCTCTGGCTCCTGGAGCACCTCCTCCTCCTGTGACATTGGTGTTCCCTCTGCTGTTTCTCACTTGTTTGTTTCCTCACTCCTGTCTCTGCTTTTTTTTACCCTTTGTTACATGCATTTTCCCAGAGGTGCCACCATCTTGGCTGAGGAGCTCAGCTGTGGGGGATTGCCTGGAATAGGCTAGAACTGGCCATGTTGGACATGGGGCTGCCACAGCCTTTCCTCACAGAGGCCCTTGCAGCCCGTGCTGCCAACACGTGGACACTTGCAAACATACTTATATAAACATTTATTCAGTGGTGTACATAGTACAGTAAAGACTTTAGCACCTCAGACACCACCTCAAAACGGTTTGTAAATGTGTAACTATAATATTAACTTCATTTTGTATTACCACAGTAATTTTATTATACTGATGCACATGACAAGGAAATATGGACATCGTATTCTGTCCTGGTTTGAGTTAGAACAGAACTCATTCTCTGTTCAGTGATTTTACTTTCCAGCTCAGTCTCTTCTCACTGACTGCACTGTCTGAAGTTAACGGCAGATTTTCACAGACACTGTCTGCTTCTAGAAGTGGTGATGCTTGATGTTTGCCATCACTACCAGGGGTTGGTGTGCAGAAAGGCTCTTGCTGATACTTGCTCCTGTGCAGACCAAGGTCACTGCTAAACCCTGTGTGCCACGGTGGGGGTGCACTAAGTTAGAGGCTGCACCTGTGGGGAGGAGCGGACAGGACAGGTGACCCTGAACTGACCAACAAGGTGTTCCATCCATATACATCATATTTGGTATAAAGCTGAGGGTCTTGCCCCCTCTCCCTCTCTTTATTCTTCAATGGCTGACATCCGAGGAGGACTCAGTGTGTTCTGCCTCAATCCCAGGCTGTGCATTCCTGAATCCAGTTACAGAATCCAGCTAGTGCATCTGGTTCCCGTCTGCTGCTGAGCCCAGCCTGGGCCTTCCCCCGTCTGACCACAGCATCAGTGGTGATGGTGGTGTGGTTGCCGTCGGGGTGATTGGGTCTGGTATTGGTATTGTATATATTTGTATATCTTTCATTTTATTATTATTACCCTCATTAAAGCACCTTTAGTTTTCTTTTCCAATCCACAAGTCTCTCTCCTTTGCTCCTTTTCTCTTTGGGAAAGGGGAAGAAGCGGGGAGGGGGTAGTAGAGAGTGTCTGTCACTTGTTTGAAGCAGGCCCAGCTCTGATCCTTGACATATTCCCTTCCCCTTCTTTTTTTTTTTCTTAAATAATGAACAAAATAATTCATTTTGCTGGCAACAGTGAAATAACTGTACTAGTAAAAACATGAAACACCAAAACAGTATCTTCATAATTTAAAATAAAATCATACTCATAGAATCATAGAATTTTTTAGGTTGGAAAAGACC
>NW_010422784.1:8005-13219 GCF_000710305.1 Buceros rhinoceros silvestris | reverse complement strand
TATTATAATAATATATATTCACTTTAATTTGTAACTGCTCATGTATAAATTTATGTTAATGTACAAATGTTTGAACAGCAGAAATATGCCTTTGGCAGTTATGTCACTTATTCACTTGTGGCCATCCTAGTAGTCTTTAGTGACATACATATTTCCCGTTATATATCAGAGTAAGATCCTTGAAGGTCTTACCTTTTGTTTCATGATCATACAGATATACGAACATGTGCACATGTGCTTGCTTTCAACACCATGACAAGTCTTCACCAATGGATTATATTTTTTTCCCCTAGATGGCAAAAGATAGTCACCAAAGTGCAAAGACATTCATATATTGAAGCATGGCAGATCATGCTCTGGAAGGGTAGTGGTAGGTAGTGCTGGCAGGCTCTCTCTGCAGTAGCCCAGCATTGACAAAGAAATAGCCATTTTGAGGGTTATCAGCCAACCTGGAGATTCTGCCTTCAGGTGAAAGTCTGAGAAATTATTCTTGATTTCACATCACCTACCTCCTAGGTGATTTTGGAATTTTCTTACTGTCCTGGTTTGAGTTAGAACAGAACTAATTCTATTCAGAGATTTACTTTTCAGTTCAGTCTCTTCTAACTAACTGTGTTTTCTGAAGTTAACAGTATATTTGTGCAGACAGTGTCTGCTTCTAATAGTGACAGCACTTGATGTTGACAGTTACTGCCAGGGGTTGGTCTGCAGAAAGGTTCTTGCTAGATTCTTGATTTCACATCACCTACCTCCTAGGTGATTTTGGAATTTTCTTACTGTCCTGGTTTGAGTTAGAACAGAACTAATTCTATTCAGAGATTTACTTTTCAGTTCAGTCTCTTCTAACTAACTGTGTTTTCTGAAGTTAACAGTATATTTGTGCAGACAGTGTCTGCTTCTAATAGTGACAGCACTTGATGTTGACAGTTACTGCCAGGGGTTGGTCTGCAGAAAGGTTCTTGCTAGTATTTTCTGCTGTGCAGACCAAGGTCACTGCTAAATCCTGTGTACCATGCTGGGGGTGCAGTGAGTTAGAGGCCGCAGCTGCAAGGAGGAGCAGACAGGACAGATGACCCTGCACTGACCAACAAGGTGTTCCATCCCATAGTCGTCATACTTGGTATAGAACCGAGGGATCACAAGAGTCAATCTCTCTTCTCCAATGGCTGGTGTCTGAGAAGGACTCTGTCCGTTCTACTTTCAATCCCAGTGTGTGCATTTCTGAATCCAGTTCCTGTCTACCTCCAAATCCAGCCTGGGCCTTCCCCAGTGCCTGCCCCACAGCATCTGTGGTTGGTCTGAGGAGTTGAGTTTGATACTGGTTTTGTATTTTTTTTATTGTTATTACTTTCATTAAAGCAGTTCTAGTTTTCTTTTCCAATCCACAAATCTCCCTCCCTTAAACCTTTCCTCTTCTCTTTGGTAAGGGAGAGGGGTTAATAGAGAGCATCTGTCATTCATCTAGTGGCTGGCCCAGCACTAACCCTTGACACTTAGTTTGGGCTTTTTCAGTAGGGATAGATCTAAGAGTCTGTCTTGGAAGTTAGGTGCTATGCCCATGAGCCTTTTTGTTAATGAGCTTTGTCAATGAAGTCAGTCTGTGGGACAAGCAATGATGCGCAGTTTTACTGAGATGGATCCATGTGGTGTCCTTCAGTATTTTCTGGGCCTATCCTGGTACTTACGACCTGAGCATAAAATGTGTGTGTGAATTTGTACAAGGAAATTAGCAAAAATGTTGGGGTTTGATTGTAAGAGGAAACTGCTATTTGTTCACTGTAGAAACTAGCAACTGGAAAGGACAAGAGTAACTAAGTGAAAAAGAGGCATCTAAGTTGCAGCACATGGACTGGGAGATGAGCTTGCTCTCAGTTAAATCTGTTTTTTCCATTGCAGCCATAAAGGCCAGTAACACGAGTAAAATTCTGAATTGTCTGGGGGATATATCTTCAGAATACAAGATCTGGGGTTAATTCAAACAGTTTTAGATGGAGGCAGAAGGGGAGGGTTTTGGTTTGGACCAGGTATTTGATGGTATGTAGAATGAGGCTTAATTAAAAAGTGAGCACACTGTAGCAGTGACAATAGGTGGCAGTGTTGACTCAGAAAAATACCTTCCTTATTTTTTTGCTTTTGCCTGGGATTTCCTCTTTGAAGGGATGGGAGGGAATAATAACCCGCTTTCACTGTGGAGAGCATCACGAGTCAGAAGTGAAGACTATTATTAGCTTTCACCTGAGGATAATTTTCTTCCCAGCTTTTTTTTGTTGTTTTTTTTTCTTTTTTTTTTTTTGCCATCATCTTGAAGGATTTGTGTGAAGTTTTCATACTTGGAATTGACCTTGAATCCTACAGTTACAAATGCAGACCAAAAGGTAGTTTGTTAATCCTTGGTTTGTGTGCCGGGATTTGAAAGCCTAAGGGGCCCTATCAGCTAGAAAGTAATTCAATCGATTAAGGGATGCGTTGAAGTGCTTTAGGATGCTCTGCCTGCCTGTCAGCTCTTCTGGTGATTCTTTAAGGTTTCATATTTCCTGGCTTTGCAAACAGCAATCTTTTCTCCCCTGCTGCAGTGTGAGACCTTTGCAAGCAGCAGCAGTGGGAAATGTCACGAGGTAGATGAACGAAACTTCCCACGAAGTTGGTAAAACCTGAGAAACAACCTGCCTTCCAGGCTCACGTAGGTAAAGCATTCCCTGCCCTTTTGGCTATAAGGCTAAAGAGAAGCAATGTTCTACAGTTCTGAACGGGGTTCAAGGCATCTCAGCTCCTTACGCTGTCACAAATGTTTTCTCATGTGACCTCTGGCAACTTGCCTAATCTCTCCCTCTGCTGCTTAGTCTGTGCTTTGGAGATAGCAGTTTAAATTGCCTGTCTGCAAGATAAAGCTTGTCTCTCGCTCTTCTGTCTTCTGCTAGAGGAGTTCTGGTATTGAATCAGACTTGATAGCTGTGTAAAATGAATAAAATTAATAGCATTTGCTTAAGAGTTTCCAGGTTTGAGGGGAGCAACACACATGCATGAAAGTCACTGAAATAAGAAGTGTTTCAGTGCACCAGGACCAATCCTAAACCGGAAACCAGCAGTTAGAGCATTGACCTAGAACATGGAAAGATCTAGATTAAGTTTTCTCCTCTGCCAGGAAGCATTTGAAACTTCTAACGAACAGGAAAGTGCACTAATTTGCAGGAAATTGAATATTTATGAGAAAACAGGGCTTGGAATCTACTAATATTAATTTTGTGCACAAGAGAGTGAAAATTAAAATTTACTTCCTTGTTTAGGGCACCTAGATGAGTAATAAGAGTTGCAGCACAGTTCTTACCTGCTCAGGCTGATGTAAGGAGTGCTGCTTATGGCTAGGTAGCAAAAGCATCTAGGCAGGGTTGAAACTCTCCTTTGTGTATCTCTTCTGAGGCAAAGAACTTGGCCTTGGTTGTCTTCCTGTGCTGGTTCACTGCACAAAGCTCTATTGGGTAAGTCCCTTCTCTTTTTCTGAAAGAAGCTGGGCACTCAAACTCTGCACAGATATTTTTTAAATTTTATTTTTCCTCTATATTGCCACTGGAACAAGTGGTACCTTTTTCCTAGGTACCTCCTTGGTCAGGACTAGGGTCAAGGTACGGTCTCCAACATTGCCTCTCAGCTATGTGAGCACCTCTGGGTGCTTCAGGGGATTTCCTGTTCTGCACAGCATTCTTGGTGACGGATCCTCAGATGATGTAGAAAGGTGATGCTCCTATACTGATGCTCTGCCACTAGCAAACACTGAACATGTTTAGATTCTGAATACTATGGTGAATTTGGGTGAATGATGTCTTGCTTCACTGACTGACCTGAAAGCTGTGAAAGGCCCCTCTGCTCCTGTTGTGAAGAACTGCTGATCTGCATGGCTAAATATAAGACTTCTCATACGTTCTTCTCGGAGGGACTTGAAGCCGCTCACGAAGCTGTGCACAAAGGGAATTAAGTCTCACTGCTAATGTGATTGTTTTGAAATATCACCCCGTGGAAACTTATTTGCTATGCAGTTAGATGAATTCTGGGAAATAATTGAGCCTTGCTCTGGCTGCAAGTGTGTAGTGTACACTTACTACTTTTGTGCTTACGACGGATCTTGGAAATGCTTGATGTGGGGAACTGCTGTACTTTGGTGGAGCAAGCTGACACTCCTTTGTCACCCACAGGTTCCACTTTGTGGATCCTGCATCATCAGTTGTGCTCTCCTCTGTAAGGAGGAAGTGTGTATGAATGTAAATGCCTTTAATGTTTGCAAAAGTAGCTCATTGGTAGGTCACGAAGGCATGCAGGGGAGAGAATTCCCATTTGCTAGGCCCTGGGCAGATAACCTTGGACAACAAACCCATAATAAATATGGAGAACAGAGATACCTAGCAACTTTGAACAGCACTTTTCACAATGTGGGATGCTGTTAGAAGAAAAGAATCACCTCTTGTCATCATCCAGACTGACAAATCTTTCTCCGTGCTTGATGCTTATGGAAACTATCTCCTATAGACCTCTCAGGCCTCCTGAGTACCTGCTTCCTTTATATCTGCCCTTCCTGAAGTCTGTAGAGGTTCATTAGGTGAAGACTGTTATGAAGAGTCCTTGAAATATAAAAATACCTAAAGCCCTCACCACTGAATTCAATAGGATTTAAGTACCTAAATATATTCTTGGTATTGGAGTTCTCTGAAGAGTATTTTTTAATTTCAAATCCCAGGTATAAGTATTCAGGTTTGAATTAATATGAAAACTATGGCTATGTTATGAATTATTAGAATATATAATAATTAAATGTGTATATTATACTTCATATCTTTAGTATAATTATATATGAATTATGAATATGGTATGGTATGAATTAATATGAAATCTATGGTTAAATTTGCACTGGGTTCCACTAAGTCAGGTAGCTGTGCAAGTAAGAAATGTCTTTGTCCTATTCTAAGCAGAAAAGCTTTAGCAGAAGATAAACCATGAAAACAGGTGTCCTCTGGATCTTATTTCTGCATTTGTTGCTGTTCAGTTTGTGCTGCTGCGTTTTCCACTGTGAAGTGGCTACTTGCAGAGAACGAGCTATTTTCCTGCACTGTGTTCTTATAAAGCACTACTCACAGTAAATGGAGACAGGGAAGGCTCTCCCACATGGTTCCTTCTACTTAAATGCTGTCAGCTGTTGAGATGAGTTAGATACTTGAGCCGGCTGCA
>NW_010422784.1:0-7838 GCF_000710305.1 Buceros rhinoceros silvestris | reverse complement strand
TCCTGCTGCCTAGCACTTATGAACGATTTTGTAGTTTTTATTGGACTAGAAAAACAGGAGTAAGCCAGGACAAAGGTGAACTTGCCTTAAAAAGTTTAAGGTGAACCCACCTTAAAACCTTTAAAAATATGACTACAAATTTTCAAAATTATCTGATGGCCTAACACTAAGCAAATTAGGTTTTCCTTCAGTGTTTGGTCTAGTCCTTTATTTTTTAAAAGGACTTTTTTTTTTTTTTTTTTTTTTTTAAATGCTTTTTTTCTTTTTTTTCAGGGAAGAAAAGGCGGGCTTGGTGGTATGTGTGGTTTTTTTTTTTTTTTTTTTTTTTTTTTTTTAAATGCTATTCTGCTTTTTCTCTACATACGAAGTTTGAAATTATGTTTACCATATCTGTCAGAGCTGGTCTGGAGCACTTCTAGCCCTACCTAAAATCTTTATGTAAAAAGGAGAGTGTAACTTTATTATACTTTCCTCAGTGAGACAAATGCCGTTATAGGACTTCTTTCCCCTTTCTTTTTAAGCTGGAGAGGGGGGAAAAAGGAGCACCAGACTTTTCATAGCAGGTTACATTGTGATGTGTATCAAAGTCATGTCACTCATGTAATAATACCTGTTGTATTATCAAAACCATAGGTCTTTCAAGAGCTAAATTAAACTATTCATAATATTTTCTTGGCCTAATACTTAGAAATTTTGGTAAATGATAGAAATTTTCCCTCATGTAGTTCATACTGGTTGCTGGTAAATCTTGGAGATCTCCTAAATCTTTACCTACTCTTAAGAGAAGTAATACTGTACTTAAAGCAGTGAGCCTTACCCTGTAATCTTGCCTCATTTATTCCTCACTGTGGCCACAGTTATACCATGATAACTTATTGTATTTGGAAAAGTGGAATAAATAAGGCCAGTATACTGATCAGAGATGATACTAAAAGCCAAGTGAGTTTTTCCAAACTTGACATGTAATATTTTATCTTAGGTCCAAGCGAAAACACAACTAAATATGTGGTCCAAACTGGCCTGTCTCAAGACCAAATACTGATGCTTTTAAACCTCCACATCCCCTTGGTCCTGATGTAACACATTTCCTGTCAAACTACTTTCTTCCTAACATTTGCTTAACAATGGTTCTTTCTGTATCAAATTCATTTGTCAATCTGAGGTACTAATTGGCTAAATTCTAGAGAAATCTGCCTACAAGGCCTTGCTGTAAGAATTAAGGGGGGAGGAGGAGCCTGAGCGCTGGAATAGACATTTCCGTTAATTAATATTTAATGACCTTCTCAGAGTATGTTATAGCTACATGAAGTAAATAGCTAAAGCCGTAATTTCAAGCCTGAAATGCATCCAATTGCAGTGCCAGGAGAAACTGCTATTAAACCTGAAGTGCATGTACAAGCCAGGTTATGTTGTCTGTCTTCTGCAAATATAAACTCTTTCCTTTCTGTACTGTTTCCAGTCCCACTGTTTGCTTTTGAAATGACTTGGCATGTAATTTCAATCCAGTAAGCTTTTCATAGAAAGTAATCTGTAGTGTTTTATAGAAACAGGGATGGTAACACTGAAACTGAAGTAGCCTACCTTGAAAAAGATAAAACTTAAAAGAGAAAAACTGACTTCTAGTATATGCCAGCTCAGGCCAAAACTAGCAGAATATTGTTTCATATGTTAAACGCAGTTTTTATAGGTACGGATAGGGAAGATTTTGTTGTTGTTGTCGTTGCTTTGGACAGCATTAACAGGCTGGCTATTTTCCTGAACCCCAGCTCCCATTCCTCTGAAGGCTTTTGAAGTACAAAACTTTTGTTTCTCTTCTCCCCTCCCCAAGAATGGCTGAGAAGAAAAATGAATTTCCTAATGGGCTCAAGTGAGAAGAAAAGAGGGGTAATCCAATTCAGGAATCAATCTTGCTGTCTGTCAAGCTTAGTAAAATAATTTTGAGTGGCCTTGTATATGAATACACACAGATATCAAATTACTGTTTTCTCAAAACTTGCTTTTTGGGCTACCAGGTTTTGAACACTGTAGGGAAGACTTTATCCTTGAACTGATTTTCTAAGCTACATGCAGGTGTTTTGTAGTAAGTGTAATGGAGATGTTAATTATACTGTAGCATACATATAGTTATTTAAGTTCTCGTGTGACCAAAAGGCGATGTACTGAAAACGAGCATTTTATTTTTCAAGACTATTTTTATTTCCTTACTGTAAATACAGCTCTCGATCCACCAAGAAAGATGCTCACAGTAGGGTTCTTCCACGTTTTCAAAGGCTGCTCTCTCCTGCTGTTTCCTAAACATCTATTCTTCAAGGCTTTTCTTAGCACCTGTGCAGTAAAAAAGGAAAGCTGATTTGAGATTTAGTTTCCTGTTCGGTGGAGAATGGGAATGGCAGGATAGAAGGGGGAAGGAGGGATTAGTCCTTGTCACCATGGCACTAATGAAAGTATGCTTCTCTCTAAAAGGAGTTTGTTCTGCTTTGAAGTCAGTGGAAGGACTAATGACATGGATGAGTTGACTAGTGACGTGTAACACCATGCAAATGTGTGTATTTTCATCTTTAAACTGAAAGTAATTAGTGTCTTCTGTCACTTCCAAGGCATTATTATTCTGCCACCTGCTGTGGATATTGTTCCCAATGCATCATCCCCAGTATGCATGGAAATTCATGCTAACATAAAGCCCTTTGGTCTGGGCGTGGTCCCTGCAGACCTAAATTCTAGCATGTCGACTCTTCCTACAGGAGAGAGTTTGGATGAGGCTAACAATGTGCTGAGAGAGGCATATTTCAGAGTCCTGGGTGTCTTTTGTGGAGATAACTGTTACCAGTCAGATACACCAGGACTGGAGAAGGAAAAAACCCTTTACTCCATAAGAGTTTTGAGGAAAATCATCTGAAGTGAATGTAAAAAGAGACACTACAATGCAAAGTGTACGAGCTGTGCTTGTGGCACACTGTGATGCTTCAGCCAAATAGATGGACACCTGCTGATTGTCACTTGTTTAGCATTCCCTCTGTTCCCTCCACTTCTTCCTTCCTCATTGGAATGACTGTGTATTTACTCCTTTGTTTTTATTTTTGCTTTTTGATAGAGGTACAAGGAACACTTTGCACCTTTTTAAAACAATTCTACTACATACTTGTATGTGTCTCCCCTTCTGAGTAGAGATCAAGTTGTTTTTTAAAATCAGTCTCTAGAGACTGATTTTACCCATGCACAAATGTACTACTTCTAGTTTTCTTTAAGTGTGAACTTCTGAACTTACTTTCTCTGAGAACCTTGCTTCCTTTTCTCTTTAGTGCAAATTCCAAATAATTCTTTATTGAATTCAAACTCTCAGCTGGTCCTAAGTTCAAGCAGGCTTATGAGACTGCCTTTCTTATATAAAAGGCTTTGGTAAGATTTTAAGGGTTTTAAAATTCCTCCACAATGGAGAAAGAAGAATGAATTCAGAAAGTCTAATTGCCTTAGTTAAAACTGAGCAGCCAAAGGGTACTTTGGAGATAAAGCAACCAGAGAAAGATGACTTTTTGTCTTAAAGAGCCATAGACCTTATGCTGATGGGAACCATAAAAAGATGCAGTTTCATATAGTTTTTGCTGGATTCCTTTGCTTAGTAACTGATTTCGGCCATCTTTTGCCCGACTTTTCTGTAGTGGGAAAATGCTTCAACTGCTCTTGATTATTTTTTAAAATGCTACTTTCTCATGCCTTTTAATGTGTTTTAAATAAGCACATTTGTAGTATTTCAACTAAGAATCTGTTTAATGCCAATTTGTGTGCAAAACAGTGTATTCCCCCTGCCTCTGAAACATTCCTCCTTATAACAGGTAAACATTTCCACTTGAAGTAGTTTACCAGTCTTTAGATTTGTCCAGATCTTTGACACAAGATCTTTCTAGTGAAATCTGTGTCAGAGGGATCACTGATTCCTGGAAGCTTCCAGCAGCTTCTGGGATAAGATTTTGCATGTCTAAGATCAGGAAAGCAAGGTCAGGAAGCAAAGAAACCTCACTTTAATCTCCGAGTGCTACTGACTTGAGTGTAGTGTGGTGCTGGCTAATACTTAAACGACAAGCTTTTTGCCGGGTACTTGTCAGCTCATTGTTCCTTCCTGTGGTGCTCAGTCTAGTAGAACGCAGAAATGAAGCTATGGTTCTCAGCACAGTGGAGAAACACATGAACTGCTCTTCAACATGGCAGCTGGGGTGTTGTTCTTCAGGACAACACTCAAGCTTGTACCCAGCGGCTGGTCTCCATCTGGGGAGTGCCTATTTGGATAGTGGATATGTTGCAGACATTTCATCTGCATCTGGCAAGGAATACAAGAGACTGACTAAAGCTTTTCCTACAACACAGCTGCTGCATGGGCTCTCTGGGCACGCAAATGGGAGTCTGGTGTCTGCAGCCACAGTGCACCATAAGCAGTTATTAGGGTCTTTGGCTCCAATGAGAATAATGACTTCAGTAATTAGCTGCCACCTGATGTATCACTGATGTAGCTTCTCACTGAATTTGGCTTGCTGGTGACAATGGAGGCTACTTTCCTTCTGCAGAAAGGGTAGAGACTGCTGACATAGCATGCAGACTGTATTATGCCATGTTTCACTTCAGGTTCTGTACTAATTTCCCACTGAAATCTTACTTCAGGTTCTCAGTTACGGCTGACAGACTTTCCAGCTGCACTGGCATTCTTGTGTCACATGCTCCAAGATCTACAGCTGTGCACCTTGAGGGTGCTCCTCCAGTCCTGGAGCCAGGTATGCTGCTCAGCAGTGAGGGTGTGCCACACTGTGCTCCAGGAGCAGCACCATGCTGCTGGCCAGCACACACGCAGCCCAGGGAGGGGAGACTATAGCTCTTGTGCCTCTGGGGCTTTGATCAGTAGAAGCACTGCAGATATACTGCTACCAGTTCTCCCTATTAAAACTATTTTGAAACTATTATAAAAACTTCTGCTGAAAGCTTCTAATTACTGTTAGGTGTGTAAATGAGTGTCCTGTATCCCAGGAAGGTCACTAGACCCAGATCATTAAGTTCTCCTTGTCTCTACGACCATTGATTTAATAACTCCTTTCTCCTCAGAGCAGCGTCTATGGATACAAGTTTCACACCGCTCCTTTGGAAGTGACTGCTTGCCACCTGTTCTGCAAACAATACAGCAGAGATTGGGGGTTTTGCCTTAGAAAACTAGAGATAAAAAATGAAGCTGCTGCCAGAGATGTAGCAAAACATCTTGGCATGTGTGGGTGTTCCCTCTCCACCACACTTAAACTGTTTTCCTACTACTCAGCTACCAGCTGAATGAGCAAAATTTAAATATACTTCCTACTGTTGTCACCGCTCTGTTTAGAATGGTTTTTGAGGCAAAATCCCCCTGTTTTCTGTAGTTCTGGCTTTTTCCAAATGTATCAGACTGCACTTACTTGCTCTTCCATGAGATCTTGGCACTGGTTACAAACATGTGATGCATGGAGCATATCATAGCTAGATAATATGCAGGAATGTAAACTCTTGCTGCTGTCATGCTTCCTCAGGTTTCATTTTTAGCAATCCAATTAAAGAACATATGCATGCAGCTTGCAATTGCAATACTACAAACCTTCTCCACAGGTAGAGAGAGAGAGAGGGACTAAAGTTTTAATGCACAGTCCCACCCACTCTCGTAAATGTTAAATACCTGAAAATGTTTGTATAGCTCTCTAATAACAGTAAATCTGCAGAACTTTCAATTTTCATACTGCCTGCCAGTAAGTAGTTTGTTGTGAATGTGAAATTGAGTTCAGATCCTGCTTACGCCCAGTATGGAGATGGGCGATAAAAGAGGAGATTCCACAGTTGTGTTGAGAATGGTGGATACTGCTGGGAGCAGTGACTAATGTGAACATTTCAAAAAGCAAACCTTCTTATCAACACTTGCTATACAGCAGATACCTGCCTAGCATCACTAAAATAATCTTCAACAGAGCTATCCGTCCAAAGGGTTATTCTTTTGCACCCTCTGAAGGATTTTCTTTTTTTTTCACTGCAGAAAGATTTAATTGTTGGATGGAGAAGGTACCTTCATGCAGCATGCATCTTCCTGGTTGCTGGGTGTGATGACAGTCCAAAGTTCATTACGAGGGCACTGCTGTAGCTTGTGTGTGCTGTAATATTCCACATGGGAGCTAGGATGCAAACTTCATCAAGGCTGCTCTCCAAGTCATCACAATCAGATGCCGAAAAGTCTGAATACATCATTTCCTAATTTCCTTTTATTAAAATCAGTATGGCAAAACACATAAGAATAAAATTTTTCATTTGAGCTTGATGAGACCCCGATTTAGCAAATCCATGACATATTTTGTGCTTCAATAGCATTTTAGGCTTTCAATTTATATTATTTGCTCAATATATTTAAATTGTTCCTTCAACTAGTTCTAGTACATGGAAACCAGCGAAGCTAAGATTATGCAAGTAAAGCAAGCAATGTATTTGAATTGAAAGTTATAGAAAAACATGAAATCAGGCTAAAGGACCTGTAGAGCACCTACCTGAAATAAGAGGTCTTTATTTGTTTCTTGATGTTGATCACCCTAGTCTGTCCCTATTTAACCTCCTGTGTGGTAACACTAATTGACAGTCTTCTGAATTAAATTTATGAAGTAATATAAGGGCAAAATATAATTTCTCCCCCTCACAACCCCCACCCCAACTCCGCCCCACGTCAGATGCCTTTATTCTGTGAACCCACTTGTAAGTCAATGTTTAATACTTCTTGGATCAGGGAGAAGCTATGAGTGGAAACAGGAGTAAATTCTAATTCGCAGCAAACCACCAGATCTGGTTTCTAAACAGTAACTAATCTCTAAGAAACCCCCTACTTGTGCTACTTATTCACATTGTAAAGCAGTTGGCTATCAGTGGTGACTACCCCTTAAATTCAGCATACAAACTGGAGTAACAATAACCTCTCCTAGTGATGATGGAAAAAGGTGAGATTTGCATAGTGACAAACTGTTCATGCGGCTTTCAGTCAAAGTCTCCATTTTGTTTCTATGTTGGTTCTTTCCCTTTTTTCTCTTCCCAGACCCTTTTACTGCATTTGCAAATGACAGGAAGAAGGAGCTGCCTTCTTCAGTACCTGTGTGAATTAAGAGCAATGCAGGGTGGGTAAAAGGAACAGAGTCCCAATTTTTATCACATTTATACCCTGACTAGAATCACTTTGCAGAGGTACTATCAGTCTGGATGCAGCAACACGGAAACAGCGCAATGTGTTTACTGTGCTGCGAACGGGCCTGTGCTGTAACCCTGTGGAACTGCTGCTGCATGCTCTGGAGGTGCCGGTTTCTGATGTGGCAGTGTCGCAGACTTGCTGACTGGGGTACCTCCTTGATTGCCTGCCTTCCCTCTGGGGGGAATGTTTATAGCCTGCTGCCTGTTTGTAGCATGACAGTTTAGAAATGCCAGAGATTGGAAACAGGACTAAATGTGCCATTCATAGAGTTACCAATGGGAATAATTTAAAGCTTAAAACATCTCCTGCTTTTCCTCCACTCTCTCTTTTCTAAAGGTCAATCTATTTGTGTAGAAGCATTAAGCCAGCTGCAAAGAGGTTGCAAGACCATTCCAGCTCTGTGATGTGATTTTTATCTCCCACCCTAACAGGCAATGTCAGTCATAATTAGTGTTACACATAAATTCCTCACTGGGATGCAGGCTTCACATGATTAGGAACTAAGCTATGTAGAGTGCTGCGATTGTGACTCTATAGTTTCAATTAACAGATTCGGGGATGAAAAACCCCAGTGAAAGGTGATATCTGAGGTCAGAGAGGTTATCTCTTTATATATATA
>NW_010422783.1:10611-22998 GCF_000710305.1 Buceros rhinoceros silvestris | reverse complement strand
CAGGAAGTTTAGCTCAAACTGGGACAATATTTCAAGTTTGAATATATTTGAGACACATCACGCCTGAAGTTAACTATCCGCAACCTGATTCCATGCAGTGAAGGAAGCAGCCTACGCATTAACTCAGTTTAGAACCAGCCACATCACCTGCTATTTCATGTAGCCATGCATTGGATTTGATTTTGATTATTATTTTGGGTCTGTTCTGGTTTAGTCAGGATTCATGGCTTGGCTTTGCAAACAAAGATCTGGGAAGGGCTTTTCCCACGCTCACTGCAAGCGATGAGTGCACCCTTCGGGCCTGCGTGGTGGGTTTTTTAGGTGAGGCGCAGCGTGCGCGGAACTGGCTCCACCCTTTACACCTGAGGTTCATCTGCCAGGGCCTGGCGAGCTTGGACGGTGACAGCAAAGTCCTCGGGTCGTAGGTTTGGTCAGAGTGTCCTTCTCTTAGATGGAGCCTTACAGGGCTAAACGAGCTCCATCTGCCCGGGTTTGGGGTCAGAGTTGTCCTTCTCCTAGGATGGCTTCCCGAAGGCTAGTGAGCCCATCCTGCCCGTGGACACACTGTGTCTGACCCTTCAGCTGAGACCTGTCAGGCTTGGGAGACCCCACCGGAGGCACATGCCACCACCAGCACAGCTCTCAACCTCACGTGGCCACGCAAGCTCCTTCCCCACGGCAAGGGGGTGCCCGTGAAAGAGTCGCTGCTCTACCTCCGGACATCACAGACCCGGGCACGGGGCAGCCAGGGCCTGCCAAGAACAGGATTCCTGGAGGGAATGAGCAGGATTACTATTGCAACAACACATCATCGGTAGGATAAAACTAACCTGTCTCACGACGGTCAGGATTACACAGTGAATGAGTTACTACAAGTAAACTGCCATGGTTCTCTCTGTGTGCAGTTGGCACATCAGCTGCAATTCTTCATACTGGGGAAACTAATTTTGCAAAGAATTTATTAGTATCACAAAATTGTAGGAGCATAAAATTGAGATATGACTGCAGTGAGAATAATCTTAATGGTTTTTTGCCTAATGTAAAGACAAGTCTTAAAGGAGGGAAAATTTACTTTTTCTTTACATTTGCAATCCCCAGGCACGTTCAGTCATTTCAGAATTACCCCGGGTTGTTTAAATGAAGTAGTAGCTTGAGTTCTTCAGAAATAGCTTTTGACACACTATCTTGGTGGTGAAGCCTCTCTACTTAAAAAGTCGAAGGGAACCGTTTTCCAAAAACCTCAGATATTTTGCATGGATAGTCATCAATATGAATATGATCACCAGTCATCCTAGCGAGCAGCAGGGAAGCCGCGTATTAGTCACTGTGAAAGGTGCTAGGTTGAACTATACACCACTGCTACCTTCTAAGAGACTTTTTAACAGGATAGCATGATTTACATTTTTGCATGTTTTGAAAAAGCAGGTGAAGGCTTCTTTCCAAGTCCACAAGCATTCACCCTGCCAAGTTAGCGTGGATTCTTTGTCAGTTCATTACGATGGGTATGAGGGAACCTTTAGGCAGGGAACATGTTGTCCTTGCTTGTACAGGAGAGTCAGCAGCTGGGGTTTGTGATTGCTACCAGCTGAAGCATTTAGCAGTCCCACCTGGGGGACCTGATGACACTGTTTAGCAGTGCGGCAAGAGAGAGAAGGAGCTTAGTGGCAGTTCTCTATCCTACTCGTGCTTCAACATGCTTCTCTCTAAAGCCCCTAGATGCTGTAGGCCTAGTACTGGAAAACTTCCTCGGTGTGGTAGCTCTGCCAACCCATGCAGCAGCACGGAGATTATAATTTTTCTGTGCTATTTCTGCTGCTGCAGTAGTTGGCAGTTAGTATGGTACAGAAGTCAGCGTAAACAGTAAAACAGAAGATACTGAAGGTCATTGAAAGGATGGCCAGACAGATCCTCCCCTCAGTAAGGCACTTCCTCCAAGTGAAGGTATCTGCTCGTTACCAGTCTGTCCACATGCTGATCTGAATCACTGGAGAAATTCTGAGTTATTTTGGGAGTAATAGGAGAAATCCTGAAGTCCCCGAATCAGCAAGACTGTAAAAGCTTATGGGCAGACCCAGAAACCCAGTTCCTGTGGTCCTCACATTCTCAAATGGACAGATTTAAATGTGTCATCATCTCCAGCACATCTAAACCAAGAATTTTTCTCTATTCAAACAAAACACTTTAAATTTAGTTTTTTCTGTATCAGGTCCTAGCAGCAGAGTAGATCTCAATTCAAACTCGTATTTCCTTCTTGATTCTTGATGTCATTATATCCAGATATTATATGAGAGGGATTTTTTAGCAGTCACAGGTAAGTCATTTCAAATCAAATTCAGAAGAGTTTGATGTTCAGGAAACAATTATTCAAATAATCCATCATGCACTGTTAATTTAATTTCATTTCCTCGGTTATAATTCAGGTAGATAGCCAACAAAAGGTACAAGTTTAGGTTCAATGGAGATAGAATTGTTTAAAAATATGCTGTCAGGTATCTGAAAAAGCATAAGTGATGATGTCGAATGACTGTAGATATTCTGTATTCTTGTCTAATTTGGGGCCTATAAAAAAAGATTCATAAGAAATTTTTCAAATTACCGTACGTTACTACAACACCATTACAGACGCTCATAAGCTCCAATACCATTACACCTACCTGTACTGATTTCACAGTCTGGAGAACCACCACCTACTGGAGATTGCACATCTACTGGAGAATTAGAAGAGGGGATTATCCTTTGGTTAATGTGCACAATAGCCATATCACCATTGTGCTAAAGTTATTGTTACTGCAGTCATACATTATTGCTATAATGCAACAGGACTCTTGAATATTGTGGATGGAGTTTCGTGAATGTTTCTTCCATCTGTTTTGCTTCATGACTTCTTGCTGTATTAACCATAGTTCTCTGCTATGCACTGAAAAGTGAGAATTTTCCTTGGCATCCTCCCTTCATGTTACTGCCATTCTTGCCAAATTCAATCTCAGTCATTTGAGCTGACTAGATTCATTTGTAACATATAGTTGTGAACAGTCATCTAATAAACAATTTATATGTACCTCAGTGAAATCAGCATCAGCTTTACTTAACTTTTACTACGAGGATTAAAAAGGTTATTTCATAAGAAAATAAATTCAGAAATTATAGTGAAGCCTTCCTCTGTGATGATACAATAAGTAGTTTCTGCAGCAGTCTGCTAGCAGAGTGGAAGAAATATGTAAATGAAGAAGATGAGAAAGTAATCAGAAAATACCAGTGATGGCGGGGTTTGTTGGCTGCGACTCCTTATGAGGGAATTTTGTGGTTTGGGATTCTTTTAACTATTGAAACATACTGTCAGCGAGACTGACATACTGTAATTGCTTAAGCCTTATACTGTAACCACCTGATTGTACTTTTTGCCAAAATTAGGGCTTCTACATATGTAAGCAGAAAGCAATCCAGACTAAACAAAGTTTTTAGCGAGCTCTTCTATGGCTAACAGGGCAGTAGTGCAGTGATTCAGTGTGGGCTTGTGATGGGGCATGTCCTTTTGTTACTGAGGCAATAAAGCAAAGGTAAATGAAAGAATGAACAAAAGAGGAAGCGTGGATTGCCTGGGAAACAAGAACATTTATAAACCACTCTCCGAATAAAATATTAATTAATTTAGAATGTACTAACACTAATATTTTGAAGCACTTGCAAGGTTAAGATTTGATAATGATGCATTAGATGGCTTTATTGATGTACTATTTATTCACTAGTATAACTGTCCTAACCATATAACAGGACAGAATCCCATACATAATGACGAATGAATATGTAAATTCAATGGTTTCAGTAATAATACACTATCTGAGGATTTTGCTTTGGTGCTGTTTTCCTGCAGTTAGCTCAGTGCTATCTGTCATTCATCTTATACTTGCTGAGGCAGAGGGGTTTGTGTGTTGGATGAGAAACTGCTCAAGGTTTTGCTTTATTAGAAGATCTATTGATTTTCTTTGTAAAAGATGTTGAAATTGCACTGTGTTTTATGTCTGTGGTGCAAAGGTGCAGTATTCCCTGTTGTAACATTCATGTGACTCTTTAGAAGGGTAGGTCCAGAACACAAACAGAGAAAGACCCATTAAGCACTTAACAGTTGACAACAGAGTGTGTAAGCAAACGTGTTGGAGAAAGACAAACTTTTCCCAGTTTTGAATCATGTTTGATTATTGGTAGAATTAACGTGAGGGAATGCCTGTGTAAGGATAACATTTCATTCCACCAAATTTGTAGCATGTCAAAGGATGCCCATTATCATAACCTTGTAGGATCACCACCATTCTTGTAGGACAAGCTCACTGAACAAAAAAAACACAGAAAAAACTCTACCCCATTTTATGTGCCTTTTCCTACTCAATGGACTATCCCTAGAAGCTTTCAGCTGTTTAAATGACTGGTGCCTAAACTGCAAATCTCTAACAGGGAGAAGGAAAACAGACCATAGCTCAAACAAAGAGACAACAGCACTGCGTCTGCTCATCACCAGAAATCTAACCACTATGTAACTTCACTGGAAGAAAACATGGATGCCTGTGGCTCTTCAGATACTTGCCTACCCTCACTCCTCCACCCTCTTCAAACTCATTTGTTCTTAGACTTCTTTATTCTTGCTACTGCAAACATCCATGTCCTCTTTGGGATCTGGCTCTCACGTCAAAAGTCAGTGCATGCCTTACACCACTACAGTGGCTTATTACCACTGACTGCGATGGATGTCCCCTTACCTCTGTTATGTATAGTATCTTCTAAATTGCACCTCAGTACCTTCGTATTTAAAAAGAAGCTTCGACAACTACCTTGGGGATGAAAGTAAATTAGGCAGCAATGCCTAAAAGTCATGCTCAGTGTTGCAACAGTGCAGTCCTTTTCTGGAGCTGTGTTGTCAGAGTCTATCTTCAGCACAGAGCTGTTCATATCTCCCAGAGACGTGGCCTTGGGAGCACAGAGCACATTACGTCAGCTCCTGAGCTTTTTCCATGGTGTTTTCCCATTCACATAGAGCTTTTTCATAGATCATTCTCCATTAAAAAAACAGATACTTTTCATCTTAATGCTTTAGGGGATTTACTATCCTGAAACCATTATCTAAAGGGGTATTTTCATTGTATTCTAGTGAAGTCTTTGCATGGTTATGGTTACTTATGCTGTAATAATTATCTACATCAAAGCAAAACACTGATGCTAAAGCCAGTTAAAGGTACTGCCTTGCACTTGTATTGTTCAAGGTCAGTTCTGGTGGGAGTGGGAGGTCTGCAGCTCTACTGCCTGGAGCAGGGATTCACTCCAAATGGGAGCAGGGACTGAAAAGGAATGGACTAAAATTACAGTGCAGGCATAAACGAAATTATTCATTTAATTCAGTTTTATGTTGCTTCATAACATTTGACCTAAACAGTGTAAACTTAAATCTTGCCTCTTTTGTATCAAAGCGGCTAATTTCCTTCTCTAGTGTGTCATACAGTTTTAAAAAGTGGTTCCTTATTGCTGCAGAATTTGTGTGGTGTTTTTAATCTAGGAATTGCAGCAGTGAATTTATTTCTAACTAGTACTACTTGCTCAATATTTATAAGCTGCACTAACAGCGAAGTATTGGTGAAGGTCATGAAAAGGAAATGATGGAGGGGTTTATTCCAGTACCACACACTGTACATCCAAACTCAGTAGCTGTTTAATAACCATGACTTACATAATTGGATCTGTACGGGTAACTTACTCTCACATAGGAATAAATGTTGCCTTGGTTCACTGACCAACCAGTTCATTGCTCAGCTCACACAAACACACTTCTTTTAAACTTTTAATAAGCACAAGCTCAGCCTTTAGAAAAGTCCTAAGAGACTACAGGAGGTAAAACCCCCAGCCACTCCAAACCTTTGCACAAGTCTGAGAAGCCTGTTGGATGGAACACTGCCCTGTGACTCTGGAGAACTGGAGCCTGCATCAGCTGTGCTGTGTGATCTGCAGTGGTTCACTTAATGCCTCAATACCCTGCTGTAGCAAGTTTTCAGAACAGGAACTCTGAGGACTTTCATTAGAGGTGAGATCTCTCCTGGAACTGTGATCTAATTGTTTTCTACTAACCAACCTGAAACCTAGAGAGAGCTTTCTTGCTGCATCAGTGCAAGAATCTGACACTTCTAAATCAGCACAGAATGAATCTTGTCTGTCCTGGTATCTTTGCTGTATGTCTCCATTAAGTGCTGCAGTGCAAATTTGTAAGTTAGCTGCTACTCACTCACTGATGTTCTTCGGGACTCAGCTGCCAAAGAGAAAAAAAACCCCAACCTCATTTTACATTCACGTTGCAAAATCTTAATGCAAACAGAACTTAAATGTTTGTATGGCCTTCCTCAGCCACAAATATGTTTGTTTTCTTTTCACAGGCACACCAGAGAAGAACTTGAATAAATGAGGGATGTGAATTGCTCTTTGTGCCTAGTTTAAGTGCTGAATCCCTCAAAGACCTCATTGTTCTAGAACTGGGTGGTGTAAATACTGACAAGTTAATCTTCTGTTCTTCCTAGGATGACAAATGGTTTTCTGTGTCTGTGCTAGAAAAATACGTGTGTCACCATTAAAGAATTCCTAGATTATTAATAATATTTTTCTTTATTAATAATAATTTTCTTTTTTGTCTGGCACTACTTTTTTATGAGGAAATGCATCTCCAAAAAATGTAGGAAGAGGAGGATAGCAAATTGATTGCCTTAGTCAAGGAACTTAAATTTTTTTTCTTCACACATCTTCTGCCATGCAATATCAAACCGTTTGTTTGATTAGCACTTTTACATCAGAAATGCTTTTCTTAGGTCTAAATTCCAGTTGGAGTGAAGTAGAGATTTCCTCTTTTTAATGTCAGTATTCTGCTGTCTTAGCAGTTCTGGTTCACGATGAACTGTAATTGTTTTTTGTTTAGAAATCAGTGCAAAATACTTACATATTTACAGAAATATACGAGCTCCAGGAGGAGATTTAGCAGATTTTTTCTTCCCAAACCACAGACTCATACTGCAATAGTTTGTGTTTACTTTTCTCTGTTTGCCTTTTTTCCTCTTTTAGACTTGATAGACAAAGTGGCTAACTAGGAGGGCGGCGGAAAGTAAGTTTTCCCAATTCTGAGTTCTTGCAATTCCTTATGAAGCTTCTCTGATATAATTTTTGAGCATATCTGAAATTCTTTATGGATTTCTCACGGTTTTGTTTTGGTTTTGTTTTTTGTTGTGACAAGGGGTCTTTGTGGCAATGTGGGACTGCATTCTGCAGGTTTATTTGTACAGGAGCCACAGATACAATTAGGGCGTATTTGAAATCTCGCATGCATGGGAATCAATGGACAGATGGATGATAAGGCTTAATTGTCACAATATAGTGCAAACTGTTGACAACTGATTAGAAGGACGGTCTTTGTTGGATCAGTTACCTCTTCCTTACTTTTCCAATCATTTGACTAAAAATGAAAAATTAATAAAACCACCGCGGTCTTTTAAGTTGTAGATGTTCAGTTTTTCAGCCACGTATAAATCATATGTGACGTCATTTTAAGAAAACATAAAATTCAGATATATACTTCACACTAAAATAAGACTATCTTTTTATTACAATACATTGAGGCTGGCCTATTAAAGGAAAAAAAAAAAAAAAAACTATGCCTGCTAAGCCTGAAGTTGGAACAACCATGAAAAGAGAAGTATTGTGTTCTCTTAAACACAGCAAACTTGTAAGAAAGAAAAACAATTTTTAAAATGTCTTTCTTTTATTTTCTTGAATTTAGGACGTATTCAGCCTCATAGTGATCTTACAATTCCCTGGTAAGGAACATTAAAGATTGCAGTGCCAAATATTTTTCAAACATAACCGGAACTAAAAACCAAGCAAAATCATTCAGATAAATGAAATGAATGAAAATGAATGATCTTGGACATGGTCTGAACTCTTAATAAAAAAAAAAGTCCAAGTATTTTCACTTTTAATTAGCATTCGTTATTTCTGTTTAAGGTACCAGTTAGAGGCTCTGATTAAGTTCAAGACCTTTGTTTTCCTCTGGCCATACAGTTCAGATGCATCCTAAGAATTAACACTCTAACAAAGGTGGGAGAGACAGAAGGTAGTTCAAGTAAACATTATATTCCTACTTTATAGGAGAGAAAACTGCAGCATGAAGACTTAAGTGGTTTGCCGAGGGTAAATGTTCCTTTAAATCCTAGAAATTGTTCTTCCTTGAAACAGAGGGAGAAATCTGTAAGGTTTCATCGCTATCATAAACAACTGTGAAAAGTTTCTGAGAGTTCATTCAATATCACTAATAGAAAAAGATCAGACATTAATTGATTATAACAGTATTTTTTTAGAAATATGAAGCCCTATCTATAATTCTTTCTCAGGATAAAAAGAACAGCTAACAGAAAAGACCATGTCTCTAAACCTAGACTTAACTATAATAAATATAGCTGCTGGGTCAAAGTTATATCTCATTTTACTTCACTGACTTCAGGTGGATTTAATACATAAAAATGAATATGGTCTAATAGTTCGTTTTTCATAGCTTAATCTGATTGTATGACTTTATGAGATATAAGAAGTCCTAGCCAAACCATTAGGAGCAGTTCCATATTCCTCATCCAAAATCAAAACTCCGGTTTCATTTAATGGTCAGCATTAAAAGGTTAGTGCTATTAAAATGCCTTCAAGCTTGGTCGCTTATTCTTTCCCCGGATGTGAAGAGCTAGCGAGCCATTTCCGCATTACATTTTCAAACATCAGCTGCTTTCATTTATCACAAATTAGACTGACACATCTTAACATTTCATGCAAAGTTATCCAAAGAAGAAAACAGTGCTCGCTGTGATGTCTTTGAAATGTGAATCACTGCACCAGCTTCTTCAGGGCAAATACTCCCCTTTAAAATCTGGATTAGCAGTAGTCAACAATTCCAATTATGTGACACAAAAAGTGTATGGCAGTCTTTTCAAGATGAAAGAGGAGTTGCTCTGTCCTGGAGTCTTCTCACTTTAAACGCAGAACAAGAATTAAGATGTTTTTCAATGTGATAACGTATCAAGCATTCTTAATAGTATTATAAGCTTGATGTTATTTTCAGTTCTCAGTTGCTGGCAATGCTGAATCTGTTAACTCCAGACTCACAGGATAAATGGCTTTATATATAAAAATGCAAAATACTGTCCTTTTAATCAACACCAACCAAATATTCAGCTGATGCAAATACTGTTCTTCAAGGATAGGTTAGTTTTCTTGAAACATACTGTTTCAAATGTTGTTCCTATTTGATAAAAAATACCTCTACTTGACTGATTAAATACCAATCCTATTCCCATACGCCCGAGTTTTAAGAAATACAATTGATTTAGAATTGAATTTATTTCTATTCTGAGTTTTGAAAACATATGGATAATATGTTAAAACTTCCCTCTGCAGCTGCAGAGGTTTGGAATTAACATTTTTTACTAAAATATGAGACTTTTCATGCTGGAGTTGTATGTTGAAGTGATCCATGACTTCCCTCAGTTTGATTTCTCTGGCACAAAGAAGATGGTGGAGATAGTGGTATTTTTCTTCACCATTTTTTCTTTTTGGTGTTAAGGAGCTATTTAAGGTGATGGACGTGTAGCTTCAATGAAAATGTGCAGGGTAGGAGGTAAGGACACCAACCAGCAAAGCGCAGTTTTCTGCAAGTGCAAATTGGCAGTTTTTATTAAAAAATGTTCTTTGAAGCAGTCACATTATATAATCTGAGCAGAGTGAGGCTAATGTAATGACTTGAAGCATTATGTTTTTTCTCGCCATTTCAGAAAAAGGAAGTGGTTGCTTTTATAATGTGGAGCAGCTGTTAACTTAAATTAATAGATCTAATATGTCTGGATTTGTAGAAATCTATTTGACAAAGTTTCCCTTGATAGATTATTGTAAAAGTTCTCTAAATATTGGTGAGATAATACATTATTAAGATAAATAAGGAATTGGTTAGAAACCAGAGACATGACTTAAAGGTACCTGTTATTCATAGGAGTTAGTAGAGTGAAACCCTGCTGGGCTCTAATTCTGTCGATACTTTAAAATACTCATTTTAATGTTTTAAACAGAGCTATAGCATGCTCATTCTTCAAATCTGCGGGTGTTACCTGAGAGAGAAGCATAGCTCAGTGAAGTGGAGCATTTATGGGTTTGAACCAAAGGTTTTAGGGCAGTGGGTCAGGCCACACAGGATTATCTGCATCAGTGAAGTGAATGGCTGCATGGACAGAATTTAAATATTAACCAGACAGAGTATCGCCAGCCACTGACACACAGTGAAGCAGAAAGACGATGGTTAAAGGACAGATAGCGAATTGTCTCAGACTGCACTAAGGCAATACTGGAGAGGTTTTACAGATGTAAGCAGGGCCACATTTTCACATTTGAGCAGATCTGCCAGCCAGAGGAAAGGGAGTTTATGGAGCTGCTGACAAATGGTATGACATGACAGCATCACGTGCTGTCCTCTGTTGGCTCATGCAGGCAATGGTAGCCCTGCCTACCGTATCCAAGCACTTACATACAGCAGTGGTGCCTAAAAGTGAAGCTAATGTTTGCACATGATTTAAATGTAGAAGACCACTAGTCATCATCATCCCACAAGTACCCTCCTAAGTTATCAGATGCAGTCTAGCCCATTGGTATACCTGGTCCAGCACAGACCTGATGGAAATCCCAATGAGGTCTGGAGATCACTGCTGCTGGATTTGGTGGAGTTGGATCATGTTGCTCATGAGCATTGTATCAGTTCCAGGGAGCTATGTATGTTTCCATACTGAACTATATAGATTACTTCTGCAGAAGGAAGACTTTGCAGCAGCTTCTCCGTGAGTACAATGATTACCTGACAGCTCTCAAGAAAGCCTTCTAGATATTTAAATTTTCTATTGTTCTCTTAATCTAAAGAAACCCCCTTTTATGTACCGAGATCAACTATACCAGCTTTTCAGATAATTTACATTGCTGATATATGTTCACATGGTACACAGCGACAGTGCTGAGAAATCAAACCAGCAGTTATGTTTGATCCACAGTGATGGCTGAAAACAGTATATAGTATCTCAATGAGTATATACAAGTCCCAGGGTGAGGCAATGGCTCAAGTTTAAGAACACAATTTCTTTTCTAGAGATTGTAACATGAGTATTTTATGTGTGAATCAAGATTTTTTTTTATTTATAATAAATTGAAATGTAATTTGAATGCATGCTGTCAAATGAGTGACACCTACGGGAAATTACAGCATAATAATAAAAATCTGAGACAGAGAAACACTCTATATGACCAGAGAAGAAAAGATTACACAGTCATTAATATAACAATAGACAGGACTTTTGGCACATGGTACCAGCAGTCCTTTTGCACCTAAATGGGAGCAAGACAGCTGCAGAGAGAAGAATGAATGTATCTCTCTCTCATTGATTTTTCAAATGTTTCTAGCATTAAAAGTGACAGGTCACTTCTAGTTCAAGTATAACACGGATGTACAGAACGAAACACTAGGAGAAAAAATGTGCCAGTCAAGAATTTGATTGCATTTTGCTTTTCTCTGTCTATCTTTGAAAAACCCATATTTGAATGAAATTCAGCGATTTATGTGCTGAAAAAAGTCATGTGATGGCCATAGGCAGGATTACTTGAGGAAGTAGTTTGAATGAGCTAGCCCTGGTAGAGACAGCAATGTAGCCATGATAGCCCAAAACATGGTTTTTCACTGCTGAAAAAGGCGATTGGTTGGCTGGACTGTATTCATGCCCAGAGTTTTTGCATGACTGTATTCATGAGGTGTACATACGCTTTTATGTTGCTACTTTTTTTTTAACCTTCCTCTGATGTCAGTGATATCATCGTGACTGGAAGAAAGTTAATCAGCCTGATAACAGATGAAAATTTGCAGCAGTTTTTCCTCTCCCTTAGCCACAATGTGTACATGTGGACTCTCCTGTGACTTGTGATTCACTGCATCTCATGGCAGTAAGAGAAAAACAATGACAGAAATGGATTTGACACTGGGAGATGGTCTTCTCTGGTGGGAATAAATATAGGGTGAAGGTTTAGGGAGGAAGGTGTTCATTGAATTCTCAGAGGAGGAAAGGAAAGCAGCCTGCCCAGAAATAAGACCACCATTTAATGAAGAAAGGTTTCACTGAGAATGGAGTATGGGTGTCTCCAGGAATTTCCAGGATCTTCAGTGTGAGAGTTAAATAGATTTTTGGGGGTACAAGTATCAAAGGAAAGTTAAAGGCCTCAATACCTCCTTTGTATATTTGTGACCTCCCTGTTAAAGCAAAGTCCTCAGGACTGCACTAAGTGCTAGGGTACCCTGTGCAG
>NW_010422783.1:0-10498 GCF_000710305.1 Buceros rhinoceros silvestris | reverse complement strand
GAAAGAGTGCCTGAAAACTGGCAAAGCAATCAGAAAACATTTAATTTGCTAATAGAAAAACAGGGGAAATGGTTTTGAATATTAAATCCTTAGTATGCCTCAAGTGGGGGTGTGCCAGTCTGAACAAGGCGCCAAACCGCATGGTCCAGCTTTGCTCTTTCTTTGTTCAAACCTTTCCCCTTCCTCCAGCTGCAGCAAAACTCCCGCGCTTCCGGGGAAGGGAAGCGAACATGTCTCCCCGAATAAGCACATAAAAATGCGCGTGTTGAGACACTCGCCGGCACTCTGCTCCTACCACTCCCCCACCCCTTTCCTTTCTACTCTGTTCAAGCCGTGGCTTTCGAACACGCCGCACAGGATTTTCTAATCTCATGCCCCGGGACTGAGGTAACTTTTCATCGGAGAGAGAAAGCAACGTCCGAGGCTACCTGCCATTTCTCTGACACAGTAAAAGACTCCTGCGAAATAGGTAGACCTTTCCACTTTGCTGATTGCCAGCGGGGGTGGCGTTTGAACTCATTTTTGCCACGGCCAGGGGTCGAACCAGCCATATGCTGCTATACCTGCATGGAGGGAACAGGCACCGATGGCCCAAGGGAACCCGCAGGCATTTCCCTGGGATGCCAGTCAGCCCCGCAGTGCAGACGGAAGGGTGAGCCTGGAACCCTGCCCCCAGTAAATGCAAGTTTTCTTCAGCCCCTCTGAGGAAAAGGACTATCTTCTATTTGCATGAAGGTTTGCTCCAGGAGGAGTTTTCTTCAGACTGAAAACTGCAAGGTGAATGGACTAAAGACTCTTCCCTCCACACCCCCGGCAGTGCAGCCACGTGGATGGGTCCTTTGTGTGTAAGGCGGAAATATGGGTCGAAATGAGAGACTGTGTTATATTTTTGTATGCCTATTTATGCCTATTTATCAATATCTCCCTCTATCTCTCTCCCTTTACCAGTGCTGTTTAACTTTTAAAATTATTTTACCTTTGGGGCGTTTCACTATTCAACCTCTTCTGGCCTCACCCCCTTAGCATTCAAGCCTGTGTTTGTATTTTTTTCCTTTGCTCAAACAAACCCCTGAATTCAAGCCGTTAAGGAGCTGGTAAGCTCCCTTCGGTGGGGTTTGCTGGGTTTACCTTTCATCCCATGGGAAAACCCCTCTCGTCGCGAAAATCCCTTTTCGGTGCTAACAGCCTCATTAGTTTCAATCCGTGACAGGGAGTCTAAATATTTTGCTGAATGGTATTTAGAAATAGCTCTGAACACATGATTCTTCTACAGGTAGATGCCTGTGCACACTTACACACTCTTTGCTTTCAAAACATGGAAATGTGGTGTACAGTTATTATTTTCCCCTTGCAGGAGGAATCTTTGGTCCAAGACCTAGATCTAAGGAGTGTTAATGCATTTTACAACATAGAATGGTAGACATCCTTGGAAATGAAACAATAAATGAACAGAACAATACTTGTTCCTCACTGCATAGAATATTCCATCTGATTACTGAAATCAGGGGAGATGGACTTGACCCCACTGGACAGGAAGATCTGAACTCTGGTCTTGCTAGATAGCTGCAGCTTCCACTGACGTGATAGGGAACTGCACCATCTTCCTTCCCCTTGCTTTGTCTTAGGGACTGTATTTTAGGCAGTATGAGCTGGTTTGTTTGCTGTTACTTGCTTGCCAGATTAGGATGGGAAAAAAAGGTGAGAGGTTTAGTTTGTGGACTTGGCTGGAACTTGTGTCGGGAAAATAGTGAGTTATGTGTTAGCGCTAAGGAGGAACTTCTGCACATGCCTGGAGGTCTCCTTAGAGCTCTAGTGTTAAAAACTGATCTCACTAAAGACTTCAGGCACCTCTAGAGTTGTACAGCAGTTGAATAGTTTCTATGGATGACGGTTTTGGTTATTTAAATTCAAGCTAAGCACCATCCACAACACATAAGTTTCAGGTCCTGTGAGGTATTTAGGTGCTTAATGCCCACTGGTTGCAGTAGGAGTCAGGTGCCAAGGTACATTTGTAGATGCCAGCTTCAAAGTTGATTGTAAGAGTTCAGCTCAACCAAATAGTACAAGTTTTCTCACTGTAGGTGAAACAGCTTTCTAAGTTAGTGTTTATATCTGTACTTAAAACCCACATGCTGTGCATAGTTCTGCCATCAGAAATGTTTAACCCACGCGCTGTTCTTTTAAAGAAAAATTAGTGTTTTCTTTAGATAGCAGCAGGGATCTCACATTTGAAGGCTGAATAATGTATCTTTTAAAAAACCCCAACACTTTACACCTTCATCTCCAAAGCCTTGTGCTGACAAGAGGCTCAGCCATGCATTCCTCCACGTGTTGAACTCCTCTGACTATAGAGAAAGGTGAAGATATAGGAACTGACAAGATCAGTCCCATCCATACACCTCTCCTGTGAAGTAAATTATTATCTTCTTGTTACAGATAGGGAGACAAATAAAGACTGAGTTTGATTTTGTAAGTTCACAGCACGGAGTAGCTGCTCACAAAATCAAGGCCATGTTTCAAACCGGATTGTGTTATCTCATTGAGCTCACAACTTTGACAGTGCAGTACTCTGTGAAACAATAACTAAGTAGTAGTTTGGCAGTGACCTGTACTTTACTAGAATTAATATAAATTAATCCTGTAATTATACTGAGATGCTAAAAGTATCAAACTAATTGAGAATGTAACATTACAAAGATCCCAGTGGGTAACAAAGATTTTCAGTGGATGTATTTCAATGAAAGAAAGCATGTTCTTCCTCTATTTGTTATTAATGTTTATTGCTTATTATAAACCCTTCTGCTTATTATTTTTGTAAAATGAAAAATTAAGACATTTAAGAGATCAAAGCACATTCCTGGCAAAAAATATACTGAAAAGCTGCCTCCCTACAATTTTGTTTCTGCAAAGTTAGAACCGACTGACCTTTCTCAGGGTAAAATTTCAGTTACATTGATGATATAAAAATTTATATGACTTGGCTAAAAGAGCAATTCTTAATTTTCAAGTTTTTTTGAAAATTTCAGGTTTGGAGCTCTTCAGAATCTGAACCTGCTTAGTTCTAAAATTAAAAAATAAAGCATACTCATGGCACATTTCTGCCCTAATAACTTGTGTGAAGTTGAAACTGCTCTACAGCAGTTTTGATTTTCCTGGAAATAAGGTGCAGAAAGCTGGGCCTGTGACCCATATATTGGTTAATTGACTCATTAAGGAGAGGAGCCTAAATAAATACAACTTGCAAAATGCCTAGGATCTGACAAAAAAATTGCTCTGCTTTACTTAATGCTCTGGAAAAGCTGTGTCAGAAAATAAAGGTATGGATCGTTGTATGTTATCTGACTCTCAGTGAAGAATTAGGTGATCATTTTGAATACACAAACCTGTGAAGTTACACTTATATGTCTGATAGTGACACTTGTATCTTAAAGACGCAGGCCTGACTCCAGCTGGAAACACCTCTCGGAATGCAGTTCATGACGATGGCAATTCTCTAAGCTGTCTTTCATCAATCACTTTAGGACAAGGGCTCAGACTGAACTTGTGCTTGGCCTCTAGGCCAGAAAGCAAATTTATCTTGTCAGAACTTGAACATCCAACCTGCAGCCTGTCTGTGGCTTCCCTGTGGTGTCTGCACACAAGTCTGGGTTTAGGGAAAAGCCATATGTTTCTTCGAAAGCCATCAATGAGCAGGGGTGTGCCATGGCTGTGCTAAGGGTTTCCAAACATAAATGACCCTCTGTGTTTAAATACTATGTCTGAGTCTGAACTTCCTTGGCTTCAATATCTAGCTGCTGCATCTTTTGTAACTTCACTGACTAGTGTGTTACCAGATAGGCACAAGACCCATTGTCACTTAACAGGAGAAGCTGTTCCAAGTGACTCGGGGGACTGACAGCAACCAGCATGACAACTCTGCTATGAAGGGAGTAGAACACAAGAGATGGATGCACTGTGTCTAATCCTGCATAGTGTGGCCACCAGCAGGTGCCTGGGGATGCATGCCTTCAGTGACACCTCCTGGCATGCTCTCTTGATGGGAATTTGCAGTTTATGGATTACTCCAGAGAGATTTAGATAAATCTTTGTATTTAGTAAGTCAGCTGGAATTCCTTTGTCTATTATTTTACACAGCGGCCCTTGAGATCACGTAAATGGTTAGCATTCATAGCATCCTATAAGCAAGAGTTTCCACCAGTTTAACTACATATTGTGTAAAGATTCACCCTCTTTTGTTCAGTGAGAGCTTGCTTTCTGCTAGCTTCATTTGATGAAACCTAGTTCTTCCATTGGGAAATAAAATAAACAAAAACCTACCTGGGCTATTTACAGCTTTTTATGGCTGTGTCACATACTTGATCTTTTCAGGGCTGAAAAGTCCTGGTCTGCACAGTCACTCTTCAGTGGAATATACTCCACACCTGTGATCTTGCTGCTCTCTGAACCTTTTCCAATTCTGTCCTTTTGAGATGAGGCAAATAAAACTATACGAGTAGTATCTGGGAGCAAAATACATTTAAGCAGTTCCTCAGTTTTGTAAGCACTGTCTGCAGTTCTTGACAGTTGCTCCATCCTTAATAACATAATACTATTTTTAAACATTGATCACTCACCTCTGATTGATAGCTGTTCCTAAGTTGCTTATGAAGGTGATGAACAGCCTGCTGACCCCTTACTGACCATTCTTAACATCTGTTCCCTGACCTTTACCCGATCATTTATCCATGCAAGTGTCTTCCTTCTTATACTGTCTCAATTTCCTTCAGAACATTTGGTAAAGGATCTTGCAAAAAGCCTTGTAGAAAAGCAGTAGTCAAGCTCTTATCTATATGCTTGTCAAGTCCTTCTAGAAACTACAGGTTTGTGAGACAGCACTGCTCACCACAAAAGCCACAGCACTCTGACTCCGTATCTGAATCAATGGTTCAAATTTGCATTAGATACAAATTAAACTTTTAATATAAAACCAAACAAATCCAGACATTCAATATGGGAAAGGAAGAAGACAGAAACAGGATACTCCAGTAATACTACTGGAGCGCTTCAGCAGAGATGGTGAAACTTATGTAGGATTGAGAAACATTTCAGAGGGAAACAGAACTAACAAAGATGAAATTTAATTTGAAGTAAACACATATTAACTTAATAATCCCATACTTCAATTACTGAGCACAATTACTATTGCTGTGCTCTGAGAAGGCAGAACCTCTCTATAGGAGCAAACACAAATAGTAGTATTAATTTCTGCCCAGCCTCCACCAGAAGTTAGCAGTACAGATAATAACTTTAAATGAGTGGAGGAGAATAAAACATGACATCTTTATATTCGTCAATGCTATTGTTCCATTGGCCATACTTTGCTAAATATCTTTTCATTATTTTTAAGATACAGGGACTAGCTAAAATGCTAGCAGGAAAAATCAAGTTTAGAGATACTTCTATTGTAGTATTTAGCAGTGTGAATGAAGAGAAAGAAGAGGTAAGAAGAGGTATGTTTTAGAATTACTGGGAAATAAATTTGACTTGTGTTAAGTATTTTGTGGGACTCATTGCTGCAGGAGGCAAAAAGTCTGGGATGGCCTTGAATTATTAAATGACACATCCCCTATATAGGGTGAAAGAAATCATATAGACAAGGACATAAATAGGAGTCAGAAAAAGATATTCCGCATTGATCTGTAACATAGAACTGATTAGTCACAACAGGAATCATCGCTTTTTAAAGAACCGTTCACTGGATGCAGCAGAACAGGGTGGAGTACATGATTTTCTGTTTGAAGATTTCAAAGTAGTAAATATGAAATGTTTAAAAAGTTCTTATTTTTCAAACCCTAACTTAAAAACCTGTAAATTATAGAATAAGCTAAGTAACATTTGTTCAACCAGTTAGTTACCTGCACTATTTATGGGTTTCATGGGAGCAACAGTAAATGTCAGGAATAAATGTATGTTGTCATGGCCACTAATGCAAAGTCACAGTGACTTAAATTTTCAGGTCTCCTTTTCAGTGATACTAGGCTTAAAATGTTTTTAAAAAGCATTTAGAGAGTTCTTTGTTAAAAATGTTATGAGCGACCAAAAGCTGGTTTTTTCAAAAGGATTTGAGATTGTGTGTTATGCTAAACTGTGTGAGAATGCCTGTGCTTTAATGTAAGGATCAGTCTGGGCTTATTCATCTTCCAGACACTGTGTTTGAACGAGAAAAATGAAGGCAGATCCAGAATTCTGATGTTGTTGTACCTGTTCTGACTTCAGTAGAGGACCTTCCTAAGTATGATCACAGGATTAGCTGAATGGTAAGAGCAAGAACTAAAACAGGTTTTCCTTCCATTCGAAAACTTCTTCATGGCTCAAAAGCAAGATATAGGATAATGGATGAACAGAATACATTCTGTGTGCTTTTTAATGTCTTTTCAGAGGAAACGAGCTAAGGAAGAGCTGAGACTTGTCTAGGAATGACTTATTTAAAAAAAAAAGCAAACAAAACCCAAATCAGAAAAAATCTCTATCAAAATGTGTATGTAAGTCTTGATTTGGTTATTTTCAACTTGGCGTAAGAGTGAGCTACTACCTCTTCCTTGAAGTTTATTGTACTCTGATCTCTGATATTCATTGATGTATGAGAGTTTGAAAGATGTATAAAGAGAACAATTAATTTCAATGCAACAATGATGAAAACAGGAGATTTTTTTTAAGGACCAGATTATATGAATAAGTAACAAAGCTACTGAATTCCCTGCTGACGTATTTAAAAAAAAAGGTAGCTTTTCATTCTGTGATTGGTTTGTCAGGAAAAAAACTTCAGTTTTACGGTATTTGGGGTAGTTGTGGTATTTACCTACCTGGATCTGAACTATCTGTGCTCTTATGATGCAGACACTTGTCCCATATCTTGGGAACACTTCAAAATTTTTTCAAAGCATGTCAGAAAGAAAATCTGCTTGAATGATTAATTACAAGAGATAATCACAGAAAGCTTGTCCTATCCTTAAAACCTGTTCAGTTAGAAGATACTTACCTAGCCAAACAGCTTTGCAACTCAGGCTGACCAGAACCTGCCTGTTGTTATCATAGCTCAGCTGACAGGTAATACCTTATTAAGCTTCATTAGCTCATTGGCTTAGCACCACCGACTAAATTCCTGCTCTCTGCACTCAGAAAAATGTATTCAAATAGTACTTTTCGGGTGTACAAATTATAAAGCACTCATCTTGATAAACATCGAAGTCACCGAACCTCTTCCCCCTGCAAATAGTGGAGGGCAGCCCTGTGCAGGGAGCCCTCACCAGCATCTTCTAGTTCTTGAACGCTGCCTTATGGGGCCCCGCTGTCCTTAGGCTGAGCGTGACCTGGGCTTGTGGGAGTGGTGGTGTCATCCCTGGTACCCTTCCTGCCCCTCTGCAGACTGCTTGCCCATCAGACCTCTGCTCACAGCACAGAAGGATGCTGTCTGCATCCTGCTGCCACTCTCCAGGGAACAGCAGGGGGTGAAATGGGACAGATTCTACAGAGCATGCAATTAAAACAAGCAAGGAGCAAAGTTAGTTTATCCCCCTTTAATAGGCTGCTCTGATGACAGGACTCCCGTGCAGCTGCACAGCCACTGACTTCTGAACTTTGTGACAGACAGGCCTTTGGTTAATAGAACCTGTACATTTTGTTCACAGAGGACTTTTCTTCCCACTGAAAATATGCTCCAGTGAACACTGCAATAGACTGACAGCGTGATAGCCTTAACGGTTCTATCCTGTAGAAATCTTTCTCATTTCTTAGAATATATTTTACAGTATTTCATAGTGTAATAACAATGTCTTAAACCTCAGCTTTTAAAAAAGTTTTGAGAAAAAAGATCCTGCAACAAAAATAGAAGATTCTAACATGTTTTATGGCAACAATTTTAAATGAAACAGGTTTAGCATTAAAAATCCTTTAAAAGTTAAATGAAACCTCCCAGCATAAAAGCAAATATCTAGGGATTCAATTACTGAAACTGCTAGCAATCAACTTATTTAAGTGGAAGATCCATTTTTTTCAAGCTTACAAGAAAAAAGAATTCTTGAAATAAAATAGAGAATCCAACATCAAAGTTTCTGTACATCACAAAGCAATAAGGCAATTTAATATGATATTAACATATGAAACAGAAGTTAACTATGCTTTTCAAAAGGCTCTTTAAACAGAACTGGGATAAATAGGCTGATGATATGTTTTAGGCTTCTGTTTTAAAATTGTAGCATACCACAGTTTCAGTGGAATGAGTAGGAAAGTTGGTTGTCTTGTACTATGCTTCCGGACCTAATTCCATCCGAAATCAGAAATAGACAATATTTGCCAAAATTTGTCATATCTGAAAACAGTTTTAAATTTAGTCTTAGCTGACTTATGAGCAAAATGTCTAGGTCCTTCTTTCCTTCCTAATTAAGACGAAATGGTTAGAAATATTCAGTGTTCACTTACACTGATCCAGAACAAATTAAAATAGAGCACTGTGAGAGTCTGTCTTAGCTCTCTGTTTCAAGAGGTCTGGAGTTCAAAGTACTGCTATACATTTAGTAAGAAAATAATATCCATCATTCTGTACTAGTTGATGATTTCTTTAGCAAGAAAAATATGTAAGAAAAGAACTTCTTACTCCAAAATGTTAATTCTTTTGGGACAGTTTTCCAGCTATGATTTCTTATCTTCCTAACCAAACTGATAAAAACATCCAGCAACAAACCAATCTCACCACTCATAAATCCTAACATGCATATAATCGTGGTAAGAATAGTTATTTTCCTGCTTTCTGTTATCTATGTACATTTGTCTTGTTCATTTAGAAGCGGACATTTTCAGCCCAAGAGGAAAGTAACTATAGTGTGCCTGGCCTTCTGCAAATTACTGGCTCGATAACGTAAACTGGTTATTTCCTAAACTAATTAGTGTTTGATCAAAAACACACATTGATTTAAATTTTTCAAGTGATAAAAAATCCTTCACTGAACCTGGCAAAAACCTTCCAGTGATTAAGTGCTGCCTTTACCAGCAGTATTATGGCCTTAAAAGGACAGGTCAGGGTCAGCACACTGCATGAAAATGACCTGTGGTAGACAAGCTAATGACATTTTCATTCAGCTCTGAAGAATCAGTTTGCAAAATGTGTAACTCACGTAAGTTGGGGTGGGTTTTTTACTATATACATAGATATAACCAAGGCAAATGTAGAAAACTAGGAGGTTATTAGAGAAGTTTGAAATGGAGGATAAACACTGACAGGAGAAGAGGATTCTGAATTTCAGGCAAAGACCTACCTTCTCATCTGGAAAACAGACACATCGCCGGTGTCACAAAGCAGTGGAGGAGGAAAAAAGATAACGACAAAGGCACAGCTGTGAGAAAGCAGTCGAGAGTAATTGCCATGTTAAATGGCAAATAGGGACATGCCTGCTGAAAGCAATTTGAGTTCACATGGGTGAAGAAGAAGGAAAGCACTGAGTTCATATATAACTGACACAGATTAGTAATAAGCTATTTATTCTTGCTGCTCCCATCACCTTTGACTAATAACAACCTTTCACAATAAAGAAGAGTAATGATTAAAGTCATCATGAACAAATTTAACCCACTGACCAAGAAATAGGCAAATGAATCCACTCTTGTGACTAAAGTCAAGAATGGCCAGTGGTACAAAATTAACCCAATCTTAATGATATTTGAGAAATGTAATTTCATGCTCCACCTCAGCTGGTTTGACTTGCCTTGTTATATTTCTTTAGAATCACTAACACTATTTTTGGACAAGGGAGAAGGCCCTTAGAAATTGAAACTGTCCTCAGTGAATTGAAGAGAAAGTTTAGTTTCATCCTCAACTCCTAAATGCATTACTTCTATACAAGAGATGTCTAAATTATAGGGCACGTCACAATTTCATCTTTTATAAGGTCTGAGTTGTCAATGAAGAGCACACTCCTCTTTCAAATTTTACCTTTAAATTCAGAGCTGAGGAACTGAAGGACAAGACAAACTCCAGCCCTCTCCATCTATGGTAGAACCTGCGCCAGCTTCTGAAAGTGGATCCTCTTATAGGATTCCTCTTCTAGGAAAGCCTAATACCATTTTTTTTTTTTTTACAAAACTCTGTCCCATAAGGCTTGAGGCTCAGTGGGACCGGGATTTTGTACTTTATATTGATGAATAGATTATACTGTGTGCAGGTGTGGATTACCCAAGGAAATAGTTCTGTGTAGCAGGAAGAGTATTCTGTGGCATGTAAGTCCTAAATGGTCCTTAAAATGAAGTGTGTGTGTGTGTGTCTGTGTGTGTCTGTGTGTGTGTGTGTGTCTCATCAAGGACTGAGACCCATGTTGTACTGAGGAGATGATGACTATGGGAGTCAAGAATATTGAAAAAACCCTCTGGGGAAGCAGGGGTCTCACAAAGCTGTAAGTTAAATATAACCATATCACAGCAGTGGCAGCTGAAGGATGAGCATGTGTCCCGGTTTGGGCTAGACTTCCTT
>NW_010422782.1:0-1052 GCF_000710305.1 Buceros rhinoceros silvestris | reverse complement strand
AGCTGCTCTGCAGGCCCCGCTCCTTCTCCTCCAGCTTCTGCACCACCAGCAGCTGCGCGTCCACCTGGGTGGGGGGTGGGGCGGGGCGCCCGTGTCACCTGACCGCCCCAGGCCACCCAAGGGACCTGTGGTGGCCCGCCAGGACCTCCCGGGGATCCTCGTGGTGAGACGTTGTGCCACCACCTCGACCTTCTCCAGATGTTCCGTGTTCCTCCAGCCGTGGACACCTTGGAGCTCCTGGACCTCTTGGGTGCCTCCACCCATCACCCACCCACGTTCCCATGGACCTCCTGGACCTTCTGCCTCCTCCTGGACCTCTTGGGTTCCTCCACCCATCACCCACCCACGTTCCCATGGACCTCCTGGACCTTCTGCCTCCTCCTGGACCTCTTGGGTTCCTCCACCCATCACCCACCCACGTTCCCATGGACCTCCTGGACCTTCTGCCTCCTCCTGGACCTCTTGGGTTCCTCCACCCATCACCCACCCACGTTCCCATGGACCTCCTGGACCTTCTGCCTCCTCCTGGACCTCTTGGGTTCCTCCACCCATCACCCACCCACGTTCCCATGGACCTCCTGGACCTTCTGCCTCCTCCTGGACCTCTTGGGTTCCTCCACCCATCACCCACCCACGTTCCCATGGACCTCCTGGACCTTCTGCCTCCTCCTGGACCTCTTGGGTTCCTCCACCCATCACCCACCCACGTTCCCATGGACCTCCTGGACCTTCTGCCTCCTCCTGGACCTCTTGGGTTCCTCCACCCATCACCCACCCACGTTCCCATGGACCTCCTGGACCTTCTGCCTCCTCCTGGACCTCTTGGGTTCCTCCACCCATCACCCACCCACGTTCCCATGGACCTCCTGGACCTTCTGCCTCCTCCTGGACCTCTTGGGTTCCTCCACCCATCACCCACCAACGTTGCCATGGACCTCCTGGACCCTTCTGGACCTCCTGGACCCTTTGGACCTCTTGGATCTTCATCTTGAGAACCTGCTCCACCACCTCCACCTTCTCTAGATCTTCCATGTTCCTCCATCCCTCAACCA
>NW_010422781.1:521-2032 GCF_000710305.1 Buceros rhinoceros silvestris | reverse complement strand
AATTTAAAAAAATTTCAAAACCAGTACTGAACTCCCCTAATGATGATCACACCACCACTGATGCTGTAGGGCAGGCACTGGGTAAGTTCTGGACTGAACTTGGTGGCTGATGGGAAACAGATTCAGGAGATGGATTCCAGAATCGGATTCAGGAATGCATGGATCGGGATCAGAGGCAGAATAGAGCCCTTCTCAGACACGGGCCATGAAGAGGAGGGCCTGACCTTTGTGATCCCTCAGCTTTATACTGAACATGACGTCTGTGGGGTGGAACCCCTTGTTGGCCAGCTCAGGGTCCCCTGTCCTGTCCGCTCCTCCCCGCAGGTGCAGCCTCTCACTCCCTGCACCCCACCGTGGGACACAGGATGGAGCAGTGACCTTGGTCTGCACAGCAGCGAGTGTCAGCCAGAGCCTTTCTGCACCCCAGCTCCTGGCAGTAACTATAAATGTCAGGCATTATCACTTCTAGAAGCAGACACCGTCTGCAACAATATGCCGTTAACTTCAGACAGTGCAGTCACTTAGAAGAGACCAAGCTGAAAACTAAAATCACTGAACAGAGAGTTGGTTCTGGTTTAGCTCAAACCAGGACAACAGGGAAACACAAAATCAATGCTGTTCATTCATCTGGAGTTTGAACCTGGGTCAAACACAAGCAGTACAACTCACCACTACAAGCTTCTTCAAAATCCTGGGTTATATCTATCCAGCTTGTATTATTCTTTTCCATCTTGTCAGGCATACCGAGTTCCCATCCTGAATCATCATCTTCTACCGAAGCTTTCATAACCATGATAACTGCACCTTTAAATACCTATCAGAGACACTGCACATTATGCACAAAGTAGAGAAGTGCTTCATGGGAGTAATCTTTTTTCTTTCCAAGAATCAGGTGAGAATGGAAGACTAATTAACCTGATTTCATTTAAACAGCTAACATTACATAAAACCAACCCAAAAAACTCATTCATAAAAATGCTTTTAAAAAAAAGCCTTCTTACTCACTGTTTCTCTACAGCTATGGCTATGAAACCTCAAGAACTAAGGACACCAAAACTTTAGCAGAACATAATTAGTGTATACTGTCCAATGGGAAATAAAATGGGAAAGAACTGTATCAGAGCGTCAAGAAATCTTACCTCAAAACAGATGTAGGTATCACAGATTTTGTTGGTGGTGTTTTACACTACTAGTAACACACATGCCCTACCACCACTCTGTGAACAGAATTAAAGACAGAACTGTAAAACTCACTATGCACGGGTTTGCTACCTGTACAAAGCGCACCCAAACAAGTTCGTGAAAATGGGCATATTTCCTCTGACTTGTTCAGCAGAAAGTAATACCAAGATTACCGCAGTAAAGCTAAGCGACTTCCGACCGGAACATAGTTTTTAAAACTCTTCACTAGTTATTCTGAGCTGCTTTTGTGCTTTCGCAATCTCATGATACACGGGGCAGCCCTGAAGAATTTTACGCTTTGCCGGTCGGCCTGCCGTGAGACATCGGCA
>NW_010422781.1:0-398 GCF_000710305.1 Buceros rhinoceros silvestris | reverse complement strand
AAAATCCCCCTTTACCTAGCCGAAGACCTTGCAAGAGACACCTCGGAGCCCCGAACAGCTCCACCGGTGCCGCCACGGAAGCTTTAAAGGGCGGCCCTCGTGGCAGGAGCCCTCCCAGGCACCGGCAATGCACAAAAGCGAGGGGGAGGGGGATGGGGCGTCAACGGATTTCGAAATCTAGTCCGGGCTTCCCTTCGCCCCCAAAGGCGTGTCGAAAGCGGCCGGGGCCGCTGCCAGCCTCAGCGGGCGCGGATGAGGAAAAATGTGGAAACTAATTAAGACGGAAAGCACGCCTGAATTTCAGACATTAACGCCGGCGCAGCCAGACCCTCCTGAGCTCTCTCCCCGCAGGTCACTCGCCCCACAGCCGGCGCCGTCTCGGCCCCGGCCACCCCACA
>NW_010422780.1:10306-33553 GCF_000710305.1 Buceros rhinoceros silvestris | reverse complement strand
AGCTGCAGAGAGGAGGGTACAGCCGAGGGAGTGGGGGTGACTCCGCGGGAACATTCTGGAAGAGGGGTGGTGCCTCCCCCAGACAGCAGATGGAGAGCTCGCCCTCGGGGCTGCCGGCAAGCTTTGGCCAGGACCGCCCTGCGCGGACTGGAGCCGAGACGAGAAAACGCTCCCAGTAAAGGCTCTTATTTTGCAGTGTCTGTTTTACTGTAGTGAGAATCATACTATTATTCTGGTATTGGTGCAGAAGGCTGCAGAGCTGGGGTGGGGGTGGAGGCGACTGTATGTGGGAAACACAAGAAGTTTTTCACTTTGCTTTTTTTAAAGCAGCATTGGTGTCCTTTATTATTGAGCTCAGAGGCTGTTCATCTGATGATTCATTCTGCAAATGACAACAGCTTCACTGAAAGACGTATTCCGCACTACACTTAAACATGCTAACGTACACAAATCTGTCTGAAAGTAAGATAAAAGATATACGTGATGTAAAAGAAGAGCAGTACCAGATCACTTGGTATAGTTAATGGATGTCACTTTAATGTGACAGTCATTCTGGAAAAATTTTTCTCTTGCACATCACTTCAGGCTTTGGGGTACAACAGCTGAGGATGAATTGTTGCAACCAGCGAAGAGTAATTTGCATTGCTAAATACTTTCAGACACAAAATTGGTGTCTTTTTGACATTACAGATGAGCAAACTGTGTTATGCTCAAATAACCTAGAGCCAGTCCTACAGCAAATTAAGTTCACGGTGGAAAAGGAGACATATAAAGCAATTTGACTATCTGTAGCCTTGACATTGTTGTCATTCTAAAGAAGAACCATGCAGGGAACTAGAAGAGGCCCGTGGCAAAAAGCAGGCACCCCTGGTCCAGAGGGCCTCTGCCCTGCTGGAATCGACATGCCTCATTGTCTCCATGGCTTTACTTTTCCACTAAATGGTGCCAGGCTGCCACCACAGCAGTGTTGCTAGATAGGTAGGTAGCCAAACATTACTGTGGGTTTAACCTGATTATATTTAGACCCTCACAAATTCATGTTAATAGTTAGTATAATAAATAAGATGTTTATTAGCATTGAGTTGTTTAATGCTTTTGGAGTTACTTACAAGGCACCAAATGAAGGGGAAAAGGTATTGGAGAATGATTTATCCTTTACATGCGCACTCTTAATATAGTAAGCAAAGCCTGGCTTACTTTTTTTTTCCCCAAAAAAGTACAGTGACTTTTAGAATAAGCATTTGTAAAATGTAGTTAATTTCTTAACGTAACTGGAATTTGGCTGGAAGGAAAAAGGTAAGAAATAAGAAATTAACTATTTGAAGTCAGAGTGAGGCTGAAATCCAAGCTTCTGCCTCTTACCTGTCACTGTGCCTTTTAGGAACTTGAAGAGGTAAAGTCCAAAGCTCCAGATGGAGGATTTTTTTTTCTTTGTCTGCATAGTGAAGAAAAATTAAATGTGAAGTGGAAACAGCAAATTAAATGGCCAGACATGTTACCTGTCAGCATGCAATTAAAAAAGGGTCTGTCCTACCTGGAACTGATACCTACTTATTTGTTACTGGTAGGCTACGAAATATTGAAAATACCAGTTTAAGAAAAGCTAGTTGCTGAGCATTGAGCATAGCACTGAAAAAAATGGATATGTCAGTTGCCACAGAGCGCTCACTGGAATTGCTGTGAACAGTGGAGTGTATAGCATCCTACTAGGAACAGGCTTCAAGGTGGAATTGCTGTTGCAGAGTGTGTTATATAAACTGTAAGAGCAGCACTTGATTTTTGACATGGATCTGGATTATTAGTAAGTAAATAACTAGATGATATATTCTAGAACCCTTGGTAGTGGTGGGGGAGGGGGCAGGGGCGGGGCAGGGGCAGGCTGTGCTCAGCAATATCCTGCTGCAATTTACTCCTGATATGAGGCCCCCTTATATGTAAATTTTTACTGGCGCCAGCTAGCTGTAATTGCAGCTTGGCTCCACGTCGGCAGCAGCTAACATGTGTCATGGACTTCTCCTGTGCACGGATTGCAGGAGCACTCTGGTTTCTGGTCGGAAAGAGCTCCACTGACAGATGTGGAAAGATGTACAAAGGAACCCGGGCGTTACTAGATTGATAGTAAGTGAAAATACTGAGGAAATTTCAGCTTTCTTCTATTTTTTAGTGTGCTGTCTTGCGCTGTGCTGTAATAGATTTATGCTTGTTGGTACTACTGTGTCTTATGTGGGAGGTACTTCACTGCACATTGTTGCTGCAGTGCTAATAGTTGGCAGTACGGAAGGCAGTACAAAAGGGTCCGACTGGAAGCACTTGCAGTTGCAACATTCCCTTGGAGGCTGTGGCATGCTCAGTGAGCTGCAGGGGCACTCCTGACACATTCAGCCACTTGTGTGGAGAAGTGGGAGCTCCAGCAGGCTGTAACAAGCAGATGTAAGCTACTAGCTGAGAGATACACCAGCATAGCTCTGGCTGGCTGAAAAACAGTGTTCATCCTGCTACGTAAACAACACAAGATTTTAGTATCAAGATGGCTGACCTGGAAGTCTACTTGTAGCTTGTGATACTTATGCAAATGAGCTACAAGTCAGTGGCTTACTCAGAGGAGGAAGCTCATTTTGCACGTGCCAGGTAAGAAAAGCAACTAATTTTTTGCATTAATGTTTAAGAGGCCTTTGAAATGATTTTTCCACTTAGGTGCCCATCCCCCATGTTGGCATAATGCCAGGAATTAAATTTAAATATGAGACATTCTCTGGGAAGCCTGGAAGTCATTTGTTCTGTTGTAATTATTTTTGGGTTGCCGTTGTTACGGGGAACATTAGCTAGCAATTATTGTAAAATGTTTACTTAAGTAAAACTGAAGACTTAAAAAAATGTTAGACATTTGAGTATATGCAGTTCTGTTTGGTTCAAACCTCCACTGTTTTCCTACTGTGTTATTTTTGTCTCTGTAGTGACACCAGTTGATGCACATGGAGGCTTAGCAATACTGCAAGCTTACCCCTGAAAAGGGTGCAGAATTAAGAAGGCTGAATCCACCAGTGGTGGTTTTTTGGCTTCTTGGTATTATGAAGAAACTTAATTGTCCTGGTTGTAGTTGGAATCTTCTTATTTTTGAAATGGTAAAGCCATTAAAAGCATTGGACTCTGAACTGTTGTACAGGTATCTTTTATTATGAAGGCACATTTTCAAGTGCCTTTCTGTGAATTTTAAAAAGATGTATTTGTAGATAGGGAAATAGATCAGAATTTGATACTTAACCTGAACTCCCCCCTCAGAAGACACTGAGCTTGCCTTAGAGCAGCGACTTTTAAAATGACAGTATTGCTAATGACATAATAAACTGTATTGTGGTTATGCATGTAGTACATGAAACGACTGCATGGGGCAGATGTGCTAGTTCTGCACAAATGTATTTGCAGTGTTTCTATTTCACAAGTCAAAAAAGTTGTGACTGTGGGAGACTGGAAAGGCAAGATGGTAAAGGAAAAAGAATGGATCTGAGAAGTCTCTGAGCTAGAGAAAGGAGATAATTGGAGATGCATGAACAGGCCAGGGAAAGCATGGTTGCTTAAAGGAAGAGAGCAGATCAAGATAGCGATGAGGAACTGGCAGTAGACGGAGTTGGTGCAGATTAATCAAAGAGTATAAAATTAAGAAGATAGAAGGACGAAGTAGGCAAGTGGATTATTTGAGCTTAAAATGGTAGTGATAGGGACTAAAAGTACTGGAGCCATTCTGAAATAGACTGTGTATTAAGGCCAATAAAGAAGATGTAGATATGCTAGGAAAGAGAACTACAGCTGGTTGATGAGGAGGAGGGGATAATTTAATAAGAGAAAGGTAAACTTCTGCATTGATATGGCAGAGTAAAATGCTACATGGCAACAACCTGGGCCAAATGTTGGGGTTTGCTTTTTTTACATATTTCATTTACTTTTAAACCTTCAATAACTTTTTTAGTGATACCTTAAGATTTTGATATGGGACACAATTTTGCTTGTCATTTAGAAGTCAAGGTTACATGCAAGTTCAGACTAAAAGAAGAAGTACAAAAATAGTGTGTGGTGGGTGCATGCATGTGAGAAAGTACGTAAATGGATATATGGTGGATTTCCCCAAACAAATGACATTAGAAACCGCAGTTAACAGCTACACAGGTTATCCATAAAGTGAAAACTGTTAAAATCAGTCTTGCTTTCCTTGCAGCGTGAAGGAAGCAATCCAGGGCCCCTCCCTCCTTTTCTGTAAAGTGTAAGCGCGAGGATGGTAGAGAAGAAAGGGCACTGAGCGGAGCCATTGTCACAATTTAGAAAACTGATTAAAAGAACCAAAATGTTCCTGAGAGAAAACCTTGACTAGTAAAGCAACAACTACAAAGGTGAGACTTAATCGAGAAATCGTTCTAGCAGTAGTGCGGGTGATAGTGATAACATGGTTCATATTGAAAGAGAAAGGCCAGAAGATGACAGTAAATATTTTTGGTGTTTTTAGATAGAAGTGGGGTTACATTATAATATCTTGAAGGTGACTTAAGTATTTAAAATCTAGAAATTACAAGGAAGATCCTAAAGAGTTCACGATAGACCTTTCTTAACAAAGGCTATAAGCAGGTCTCTGTTATCTGTGCCCAGGAGTTCTAAAAGAATTGGCTGAAAATATTTCATTTCTGAGGTGTCCCTCCCATTAACTTAAAATATATCAGAAAGTCCAGAAGATCTTGAAGACTTCATGTTCAAAAAGGTCAAGCAGGATAACTTTAAATAATTACTTCCACATCAAGTCTGTGGAAAAATAATGGAGGGATAACTGAGGGATTCAGTAAGCATGAAAGAATATTATTAGAGTTAATGCTGAGGTGGTTTAGTGGAAATAAAACTTTTATTTTAAAAAATTCCACTGTCATTCATTTTAGAATGAGGATCCTTGGTGTAAATACCTAAGTATGTATAATGCAGTTACGCCTTGATACAGGCTTTTTCTTAAATAATAAACAGTTCTCCCTCCACCTCAGACCCTGTGTCAATAAAACACTGAATTGATTTAAGAGCTTTGTAAAGCTTTTGAAGGGGAGAGGGGTAAGAATTGTGTTCCAAGTAAAATGTCTTTGATTGGTATTGTAAAGCAGTTACTTTTGTTAGCTTACAGAGGATAGAAAGACAGACGCATACAGAGTCATCTGGATCATCTGGTTAGTGGGACCCACTCAAACAGTCTACCATTGCACAGCGAAGTCTGAAGTTGTACACTTAGAAACCATCCATTATAGAACATAAGGGCTTAACAAGAAACCCTACACTGGAATTAAGTAGGGATCATAGAGACAAAGTGAACTAATGTCCCAAATAGAAGGTTAATGTAGAGGAGATGAAGTTCTGTTGAATACAAAGAAAGAGTAAGGAAGTCATACACTTAATTAATCTGCCTTGGTTATACTGATGATGTGAATTCTGCACCAATACAGGCTGCAGTCCTGTTGTCTGTAGGGTTTGGTTTTTTTGCAATGTTGAAAAATTAGGAAGGGTCCTGGGAAAAGGCACAAAAATCACTCTGGCTCAAGAACACAAAATCATTTAGAAGTTAAATCAATAATTTAGGTTGGAAGAGACCTCTGGAGGTCATCTAGTCTGACATAATCTTCAAAGGAGGATAACTTCAAAATTAGACCAGGTTGCTCCAGGTTTTGTCACGATGAGGTTTGAAAATCGACAAGAGTGGAGGTTCTATAACCACGCTGAACAAGTTGTTTCAGTGTTTGACCACCGTTGTGGTGAAGAGCTGTTCTTCTGGAATTTCTCTTGCTGCAAGCTGTATCTTGTATGCTGTGCACCTCTGAAAACAGTCTAGCTTTGTCTTCTCTTTGAATGCCAGTTAAGTTGTTGAAGAGAGCAGTTGGTTCTCCTCACTTAACGCTCTTCTTCATGCTCCGGAAATTCAACTCACTAGTCTCACCTCACCTGTCATGTTCTCCAGCCCTCAACCATCTTCATGGTCCTCCACTGGACCTGCTTTTCAATGTCTCTTTCACATCTAGGGTCCCAGAAATGGATGTACCATACTCAAGATGTAGCTTCCAGGTGCCAAGCAGAGCGGAATAATCATTTCCTTTGATGTGCAGGCTATGTTTTTGTTCATGCAGCCAAGTTTTTGACCTTTAAAGGAAAGAATTAGTATAAAGCAGTAATTCCACTGAATATGTTCCTTCAGAAAGCAAAAGTGACTACCAAAATAGGCTCTCCAATCCAGAGGGGACACAAAAAAAAGTAATGAGAAGCTGGAGGCAGACCAACTAATATTTAAAAATGACGGTTGTTTTTTTAATTATTATTATTATGTTAGTGAGTAAAGGAAGCAGTGAATTTTCTTTCTTAGAGTTTGTTTCTTTCCAGAAAGACATGTAATCTTGATTTGAAGACAGTCTTAAAACAGTGGCCAACCTGTGGCATTTACATCAGCTGTCCCATTTGCCATCTAAGACTTGCCTGCTATGGCAGCCTTGCAGCTGGGTTACATGGGGTAATGCTGGCATGACGTCTTCCGTGTAATCTAAATTGCGGGTTATTGGATGCAGTTGCCTAGCAGGGACTGGTACAATCTTTATCACTAGTTTGACTGAAGCTGGTTACTTATTTAGCCAAACCCTGCCCAGCCTTATACTGTTGTGGTGAGACCTCACAAAAGTTATCTAGATCTTCTGCCCAAGAATAATTTCTGGACCGTCTCATCTTGTGGCTTTTAGACAGGTAAGATACTTAGATGATGAGGGCAAGAAAGTTAGCCACCTTTGCCTTAGCCAAGTGCCTTTCTGGTTCTGGCTAAGGGCATTTAATGGTCCGATGAGACTCGAAGTTGTTCCTCTTGTGGTCATGCTTTACGATGTCGACAATTTCGTATTTTTCACCAGACATGTTGCAGTGATTCTGGATACTTGTAGTGTTGTTTCCCAGCTCCCCCGTTCTGAAAGGGCAGTGGGCAAGGCTTAATCTCCATGCAGCAAAACTTGTAACTGTTGAATAAAACACCTAATAATATTCAGTAATACTAGTGGCATGTAGGCAGTGACCTTATTTTCTTTTTGTTTACAATTTTATTTCTCTCTTGTTGTGTGTCTTTTAATTTGTGGTCAGAACAGACCTGCCCTAAAATTTCACCTTATGTCATGTTTTTCTTTTGCACTTCAATCTGCTGTTTGTTTTAATCAAAGAGAACAATATTAAAGCTGTGAATGGTGCAACTTGTATACTGCCTTGTTTCAGAATATGAGTGACATTATGATCAGTCACAAGCATAGCTATCGGTTGTGGTATAGGCCTGCCCTAGATGTGTGTGGGGTGGGAGGGGAGAAGGTCCCTTGTGTTCTCCATCAGCAACTTCCTAGAGGGAAGGGTGAAGCCTTATGTAGCTATTCTGAATAGATGTGAACTCTGCTTAGGAAAGATTAACTAATAAGTGCTGCAAACAATGAGTATATTACCTTTGCTGAAAATAGTTATACTTACGAAGTTTGCCAGCTTTGATTGGGCATCAGTAACTTCCAGTGCATGCAGCTGGTTTCAATATGGGGCCAGAAAGTGGAATTCATGAAGCTCTGTCACATCTGGATTTGCTATCACAAGATGTGATGGAAAGGGAATTTTAAACATGCTGTAGCCCAGGATTTTGTGCTGACTTTCCTAATGGCATCTATTACATGTTTGACAGCAGCAGAGAGAATGAAACTAAATGTCTCATGAGCTAGTTCTCAAAGTAAGAAAGCTGTATAATTGCATCTGCTTTCTTGTACTGGCTAGGATAAATAGAGTATCATGCATGCCAGCAGAGGAGCTGCATGTGTTTTCTAGGAAACATTGCTGATGGTAAAAGGCAGATTTTGTAAATAACTTGTATTCTCCATGCTAAGAAATTATCAGTCAGCTCAATAATGGAGGACAGCCATTGCAAAACCAAGTCCAAGACTGCTCATTTGGCACAGAAAATTCATTTGGTATAGGAACTATGAAAGTTAAAACGTTAAAACCAAACTTCAGTGCCACTGAGTTGATGCAGACTATCGGTTGCTTTGGACCATGCCGTGAGTATTTACAACTTAGTATGGGAGGTGAGCTTACTGTGAACTTACCTTCTAAAGAGAAGTGATTGTTTCTAACAAAAAACTGGCATTTGTTTAATGAGGATATTGGAACAACAGCCTACAGAATAATGAAAGCACTTGAATGAATGCAACCCTGAAAAAAGACTGGTTGATACTTGAGCTGGGAAAAATTAACGTTGTTTATCCCTTGATAGCTACAGTGCTGTTTGCGTGTATTCAAAATCTGACCAATTTTTGATCTCTAGGCACAGTTGTTACTATTTTTTCTGAATCTCAAGTCTGTTAATGAAAGCACCTTGTATCCCTGACTTACTAGTCTCTGCTGCTGACTTTCCCTAGACAAAGATGAAAGTACTTTGGTGATCAGTACTCCTACTTAGGGTAAAATGGAAAAGAAACTTTTGTTACCAAACAGCTGTGTTAACTAACTATTCTGTCCAAATGCAGCATATGTATGTAGCAGTTTGAAAGTTGTTGATAGGATCTTTTTCTTCTCACTTTGAAAGGTTGCTGTGATACTGCTGCAGCTTCTGAATCATTTGGGAAGGCCACTGTACTGTTAGCAGTAGCTTTTTCTTTGAGAATTTTGCACTTCAAAAATGAGATGGAAATTCTCAAGATTCCTTGACTGTTTAAAAAAAAAAAAGCATGTTTAGTACTTTAAATTTCTAGCTTCAATTGGTTCTGAATAATAAAGTCAGCTTACAGTTGTTTGAGTTTTCAGAAGAAACCATTTGGGTGTCTGATGCTGCTGTCACGATTGTAAAGAAGGCTGGTTCAGACAGTGTGTGCACCGTTACTGAGGTCAGTGAGCACTGTGAACCTGAGTCAGTACTAGGAACCCGAACCCGCAATGTGAGTATGTTATGATGTGGAGCCTAGTGCTTTGACACTTCAGAATATGCAGACTAGGTCTACCCAAAACCATAATGACGAGATGTAACTGTAATATTAGAGAGTATCTCTAACATGAAAGACGAGTGCATGAAATGGTAGCATTTACTTCCCAGTCCTCTTTTGCATTATGCTGTGCCGTATGACTAGTCAAACACTTATATGCAAATCTGTTGTGGCCTGGATATAATATCAAGAGATTTCACTGAACTTTTGCATCTGGGTACCAGTTGTGGGAGTGGGAGGGCAGGTACTTTCTAAGTTTTATGACTTGCTAAAAGAATCGCTTCTTAATTTGCAATCCAATTTAAGTTCCAAGGAATAGAGATTATTTCGATATAAAGCATTTTCAAGTTGAGGGTAACTTAACATCTGAATTTCCTGTTTAAGATTCACAAGTATGTATTGTATTGTATGTCATGTATTTTACAAAAGATGAAAAGAAGCAGCTTGTTTTCCTGCTGCCTATCAAGAAGGTATTTTATTTCATGAATCGCCTTCATTACTGTGCATCAGATCAGTTATTTGTTTGGGAGATCAGTCACCAGGTTAAAAGTACTACATAATTGGAAATGCTTAGTTGGAAGTACAGCATTCCAGATGAGTGATTGCTCAAGGTCAGTCAAGAGGTGAAGTTATTTTTAAATTTCTATTAGAAACATCATGAAATTCCTTGACACTGTCAAGATTTTAATGCAAAATCTACTTCTAAGCTCTTCTGAGCGATCATTGTAGAAATTAAATGGAACAAAACTGTAGTGGTAGTGTTTCTCATTTGCATAATAGGAAGTTTGCACATGAGAACTCATATTCGTTATTAGTTGGTTCCCTGCAAAACCGGGCCAGGCTTCTTATTTGAGTGAAAATCTGTAAGTGATACTGATTTGCTGACGAGCTCTTCACCCCAGTTCTTTTTAGAGGTTAAATAAGCCTTCCTTTATGTACAATATGAAATTTTCATTAATTTGTAACTGTTGCTGAGCTAGTACAGCCTTTGGTGAAGCAGAAGCATAATTTTAAATTGCTCCTTGCTTTTGATGTGATAAACAGATGAAGAAAATGTTATTTTAGGGGCTTGAGTCCCTTAAAAGTATACCACAAAGTGTTACTTCTGTTACATGCCTTAGGTAGTCCCTAAAAGACTTTCCCCACAGCAGCCAAACCATTTGTTGGTAGTTTGGAGAAAGGAAGGAGGCATTTGCTGTGAGATTCGTATGCTACTGGAATTTAGCATCAATTGATTTTCAAGGATAGGATTCTTTTCACGGACATAGTCATTTAGAGCCGTTTTACACGCTCTAGGATGTGACTTCTGTATCTCAGCTGTCATTCCAGAAGGGTACCGGTCTCCTTGAGGTCTTGTGTTAGTAAGAATAACATCCTTAAATAATGGGGAAATCCCTTCGTAAAATATGTCCTGCACAGTGTTATCATTTCCCTGAAGTCAAGAATTACACCCAGGATATTCATAATCAGTGTTAAGCTTCACAGAAAATTATGCCAGATCATAGGAATTCATAATTTGACAGACATATAACCTTACTTTTTCCCCCTCAAATAATACCATGTAATCATAGAAAAAAACCATTGCATAGTGTTTATTTTCAGATGTATTAGAAATATTTCTCTCATTCTTTCTTACTTGAAAAGCAATTATTTTGAGATGCAGATTTCAAGATTATGAAATGTTCCATTGTGAACTTGAAATGTATATTCTTAAACATGAACTAGATAAAAGCAGTCTTCTCAAAATAATTGTTTGCTTTTGTCTTTACTTACATGTGTTTATTGAGTCTTTCACTTGTAAATGCTGACTAGCTGAAGTATTTTTTCTAAGAAAATGCAGGAAGCAAGACTCTTCTAGATCACTTTGTCGCAATTCCTGACTCAAGTCAGTAGAGTTTACAGAAGGAGACTCATCTCTGTATCTCACTTTACGCACAAGAAGAACTGAGGTAGGAGATAATGCTGATTTGACAGGGTGAAATTGTTGATTGGTGATGGAATTGAAAGGGAAACAAGATCGTTGTCAGTACCAGCCTGGTGCTTTATTCTCCTGGTCACGGTATCTTGCACTAAAGGTAATGACGCATCCTTCTTCCTGATTTGTCATTGTGCCTATGCGTGTGCACACACACACACATATGCACTGTGGATAGAAAACAAGTATTAGAGTAATCCGAAAGCTTTATTTTGGGGTCGTCCCCACCTCCCTGCAGTTTTATGTGATTGTGGTGAACAGCCGTTTGGTGACTTTTTTTGAACAAAGTCATCTAGATTCATAGGGATTCATGTGTGTTGACCTGCCAGCAAACAGGCAGACCTACTCAGAGCTGGATTCAGTATGTATGCTATCTGCTTCATCTCGCTTTCACTGCCTGGATAACCTGAAAGATAATGAACTTTGCAGGATTATGGATCTCTGTGAGGAATTAAAGCCCTTTCTGTCAAAATTCAGATTTGAAAAAATCTGAATAGAGAAGCTGAGAAAACCAAACCTTCAAAAGCAGGGTGCAGTTTCCAGAACAAGATGATCATGCAAGAATCTGAGCATTTTGACAATTTTTGGTGAGACTGCCTCAATGCCTGGCCTGGTTATTGATTATCTTTCTGGGAATCAAAACTTTTAGAAGGGAGGGAAGCCTGATGGATGAAATAGTTCCTTTTCCAGAATATCCTTTGGTGTCAAATATTGTCTTGTTTTTTAGGTTTTAGTTCTTGACATGAGAGGCCATTACTTCCTTAGGTACTTCTGTGCAGCATTCTGACTATTTCACTACCCTTGTGACTTTGAGGCAGAGAACTGGATCGCACCCATATGGTCTTGCTACCCATCTTAAGTCATGTTTCATATGTTCTTCAGGGTTACATTCAAGGAGATCTAGGATGGCCAGACTAAGGACATGCATCACTCCCAAGCATGTGGTGTGGAAAGGATTATGAGATTCTGCTTCAGACACAGAGAAACTGCCTTTCTCTCCCACATGAGAGAGAATCTGCTCCATCTTGTCTTGTCCCATTTCATGATTGTCAGTGGCACCTTCCTCAGCCAGAATTGGAGAGGCAACCATGTGTTACCAAGACATACACCTATCTATTTCAAGCCTTCAAACAGATTTCCTTACCTCAGGGTAATTATGATGTGTATATGGAGTTCTTCCCTGTTACTGTGCAGGGGCGCACATTTTCTGGACAGTGCCAGAGGCAAGGCCTGCCCCTGCTCTTCCCACACAATGCAGGAGAGGTTTTTTTGTTTTTTTTTTTTTTTTAAGGCAGGCTTGGGGGGGCTTGGGTTTATTGTTTTATCATGGACAGTGCCAGAGGCAAGGCCTGCCCCTGCTCTTCCCACACAATGCAGGAGAGGTTTTTTTGTTTTTTTTTTTTTTTTTAAGGCAGGCTTGAGGTGGCTTGAGTTCATTGCTTTATCACAGGAGTGGCACAAATATCATGCTTCTTTTTCAAAGGTAGATCAGCTTGCTGGTATTTCTACCTTGTTCTTTTAGCTTAGATATGGGGAAGCTTTTGGCAATAGAATGGACAGAAAAGTAAGAGGGGATGTTCCAGGATGAAGTTTTTGGCATGCTGCTATGATAGATCTCATCCCTCATAATTTATCTATTTTTCTCAAATTATTTCATAAGCCAAAGCAATTTAAGTTACCACATTGTTTTAAAAAAAAAATGTATCTGCTGCGTTATTTGTCTGCCTGTGGAAGATCAGTTCTTCACTACATGATGTTGAATTGCTTTTGTGTATTTAACCAATTTGTCTGCACTAGTTGTGATGGCTTAATGAGATGGAAACATAGTCTCTGCCCTAATAGTTGAGCAGCTTGAGTCCATATATTTAGATTAAGTCTTTTTTGTGTGTGTATGTGTAGCTGTTAGTTTGAGGAGAGGGAGAGTTACTGCAGGTGTTTATGTTGTTAATGTAATTCATATTGTATTCACTGAGCAAGACCTTTAAGGAATTATTCTAAGTTTTCTTTCTTCTTGGTCACAGTACTTACTTGGAAGGTTTCTCTGTTGAGCATTAGTTTCAAGTGCTGAGGCATCTGTACATGTATTTGGTATTTTTATGTGTGCTAAACCAAAACTTTATGGAAGTTTTCTCAACTTTTGGTTTTCATTACCAAAAAACCACAAACATTGTGCCTATACAAGAACTGTTCAGTTGAATATATGATTGTGCCAAAGCTTGCAGAGGTGAATCACTTAAGAATGCTCTCTTCAGCAAAAGCTGAATGCATCCTCTGGAGTATGTCTGTCATCAAATGTTTTTTTTTTTTCAGGCCAGCCCTTTGGAGTTAGGTTAAACATCAAATGTCTAAAGAAAATACTGTCATGGGTAGAACAGGTAATTGTTTTCAGAACATGCCCATGTCACATTCTGAAAGTAGTTCTCTGGTACAGTTGAGATGATTGTGGACTTCTTCAAACATAAATTTGCAACCACTTAGACAAGTTTTATCAGTAGTTGAAATTCTTTGAGATGCAGATTTTCACCATCTCTGGCTTAAGTTTTTGACTTCCCAGCAGTCTTAAAGGAAGATGGAGGTCAGTGATAGAGCTAGGATGACTTAATTTGGGACAGCTGGTCTACTCACTGTTGTTCAGCTGCACAGATTTTTACTTGCTTGACAGCCCTCTGAATTTTTCTGGTTTACAGTGACACCTCAAGAAAATTTTTTTGCTAGTTTTGTCATCATTAAATGCTTCATAATGCTGAACAGCTCAGACATCTTGGTGGCAGTAAAACTGCCCTGATGATCCGAAAGCATATAGAGTTTTTTAAAACTTACTTGCCATTGAGCATGGGGAAAGCGGGCTGCACAGCTGTGTATACAGGGAGGATGAAATTGAGTTCAGAATTTTGAGTATGTAGGCGTACATGATGGAAAACACACCTCAACAGTGTAGCTCAAGGAACTTCACATACGTGTAGACACACATACCACACAGGTACACCTGCTGTCATCTGGTGGTAAAGTATATAAGCAACTGATAGATGTGGCTTGAGTAGTTGAAAATGAGCTGGAAATAATCTAAGCTGGGGTTTCAACATTTTGCATCACTGTGGCTTAAGCAGCCCTTCTAACTTCCTGATTCTAGCTATTGTTCCTAGCCTTTGCCATCCTGTTCATTATGCTGGCACAGCAAGGAGCTGGATCAGAAAACTGATCTGAAAGATTGCTGGAGGGGGGGGAGTGGTTTCATTGGCTCACTGTGCTGTGTTTTACAAAGTGTTCTGCCAACATAGAAAGAGCATAGGGTGGAAATAAGGGGCTGAGGAGTATGGGTGTACGATTTGTTACTGCTAAAAGGCACAGTGAACCTTTACTTCAGTGTCAACAATCTTGTATATTTGTGCGGTAATTGTAGAACAATTCTTGGTGGTACTGAGGAAGTAACATATTTTACAAGGACAGAGAAAAACTAATAATTCTTTGTTTCCAAAAATTGCTGTTAAAGTTCTGCTTTTGGTTTGGAAAGGCTTGGGGTCTAATCTCTTTTACTGAATTTGGAAAGTATTCTTCTTATGTTGGCTTTCAGAAAGCTATGCCCACGTAGAATAACAGTGATAAAGTTATATTAATGTGTGGAGTCTGTGGTGTAATGTGAGGTGGTTCTTTATCCACTGTCATTTAGTCTGACTGAATAAACAATTTCAAGTCTAACTTCTTTTGAAATGCTTCATGCCTTAAGTCTGTCTTTGTTTCCTCAGCTTATTCAAATACAGTGCAGAACATGAAGAAACTCACAAATGGAGAAGCAAACTAGCTTTTGTTTTTTCTTAAATTTGACCATGATCTTTCTTGATTTCACTCCACCCCACCCTTCTTGGAGAATTCTGGTCCTCTGAAGTGTTGAGACTGGAGCAGGATTTTTTTTTTTTTTTTCAACTTTATTGCCAAGGGTTAGGGCTGGGTCTGCCGCTAGACAAGAGACAGATGCTCCCTATTAACCCCTCTTCCTTCCTGAAAGGAAAAAGAAAGGGAGTAAGGGAGAGAGACTTAGGGATTGGGGAAAAAAAACAGAAACTGCTTTAATGAGAATAATAACAATAAAATTATATATACACAAATATACAGAAAAGCAACATCAAACCAACCCCCCTGATGCCAGTTACATCACTGTCACCACCAATGCTGTAGGCAGACACTAGGGAAGGCCTAGACTGTTCTGGGCAGCAGACAGGAAGGACCATGATGCAGGAGCTGGATTCCAGAGTGCACAGATTGGGATTGAAAGCAGAACAGAGAGAGAGTACTCCTCAGACACCGGCCATCAAAGAAGAGGGCAATAGAGTGAGGCCCCTGTGATCCCTCAGCTTTATACTGAATATGACATGAATGGACTGGAACACCTTATTGGTCAGTTTAGGGTCACTTGTCCTGTCCGCTCCTCCCCGAGGTGCAGCCTCTAACTTACTGCACCCCACCGTGGTATACGGGATTGAGCAGTGACCTTGGTCTGCACAGGAGCAAGTACAAGCAAGAGCCTTTCTGCAGACCAGTCCCCGGCGGAGACTGTAAACATCCAGCGCTGTCACTTCTCAAAGCAGACGCTGTCTACGAAAACATGCCGTTAGCTTCAGAAGGTGCCGTTGCTGAGAAGAGACTGAGCTGGAAAATAAAATCACTGAACAGAATGAGTTCTGTCCTAACTCAAACCAGAACACTCTTTAAGGAGGTGCTGGAGACACTTGTAAAACCTCTTCTGCCTAATGAGAAGTGACTCTTCCTTATGTGGCTAAGAGTGGAAAGATGGAAGAACTTCACCTGACTGAAAAAGTTACTCAGCTCTTCTGAAGCTACTGTGGTAGTAAGACATTAGCCAACAGGATTTCTAGACAAAGTAAGAGGCGCTAAAGCTCATTGCTCACTCTTTCTATCAACCTTCATCATCTTCGTGCAGTTTCAAAGTGAACTAATGCTGTGTCATGCCAGCAATGTCAGCCCAGTTGCATCTCAGTTGAGAAGGAGCTCTGGTAGTTAGTTTTGGATCTCATGGTTTAGAATCTTGAACTCTGTTCATAGGCTGAACACACACTGACTGTGACAAAGGATCTCCACCGAACAAAGCAGAGGTGTCTAGAAGGTCCCTTGTGAAGTCAGTATTTTGAACATACATAAGCTTAAAAAAACTGCTTGAAAGAATAAACCCAGAGTCCTGTCATCAGATGACTGCTATCTCAAATTCTGCTCTCCATCATAAAAAGAATCAGGCAGGACTAAATTTGGTTCTTGCTGTGAAGCAAGAAATATGGAAAGGATATGCAAAGAATGCCAAAGGATTGTCCCTTTCTTTAACTAGATAGAGAGTGAGAAAATCCAGCAAGCTCTGACTGGCAAACTCAATGAGAAAAACAATGAAGGAAGCAGTTTACTGTCACACGAGGATTTTGCTAAAACATGCTAAGCAGAATCTGTTTATTAGCATTTTGGAGAGAATATCCTAATACTGTTCATCAGAAAGTGTAACTACTTCCAGTTCTGATGTAGTTCCAGAGAGAAAAGTATTTGGCAGAGCACAGTTGTGTCATCCCTATCAAACCATTCAGTATTAAAAAACCAGCATTGATAAGGGAATCTGTACGAAAGACGAAAAGCGTACTACTCAGAATCTGAACTGGACTCCTTATGCAGTACTGTTTTTTTAGAAAAAAAAATGGGGTGAAGGCAAAACTGAAAGATTGTTAGATATTATGATTATACTGTTCATTTGAAATAAGATTCTTTATCCCTCTGTCAGATGGTTATGCCAATACAGAAAAAAGACCTATTGCCAAACTACCTCATAAACAGAATAAAAAAGTGTTGGTTTTTCTTCTTCTTTTCAAGGGTTACCTGTGATTTATGCTATTGTAGCCACACTTACTCTTATAACCACTTCATTTGTTGGACTAATACTAGCACAGATAGTAATACAGCACCTGTTGAAAGGCAGGGAAAAACTTAATCATTAATGTAGGCTGAATGCCAGAAAAGACTCCTCAGATTCTGTATATAGTCAACTCAATTTCACCCCAGTTCATTGGCATTATGATACCTACAAGGCATGGCTATTTGAGGAGAAGTACTATGACCATTTTAGGAGTTGGGCAGTTAACATCTTCATGTCATCCTTTTGGATGGCTTCTTTTTGAAGTCTTTGGTTGTGTTCTATTAACAGTTTATCATAGATGGGCATGGGGTGTGTATTTTAATACTATCCTGTCACATTCAGTCTTGAATACACAGCTGAAGGCTTCACAGAACTTTCTTCTATTTCAAGAGAGAAAATAGAACCTACAGGGACATTTGTCCTCTCAAAACAAAGTTTTTTAAAATGTCCTTTCAAGGCTCAGTAGTTTCTTATGCAGACAGTTTTCACTGGAGCTGTAAAAGATTTTAAAAATTAGTGACAGGTTCCAAAGAAAATGGAATAGAAGGATTCTCAAGAGGTTATGTAGTTCAATCGCTTCTGCTACTCCTTTCTCAGTGTTCTGTTATTTAGAGAAATTATTCACCAAGAAGGTCCCATGGTGACAAATTAATATTACCTGTTTATTACTCACCTTTTGGTTCCGTAAATAAGATAGTTTTGAAATCACAATGAATTTGAGACATTGAGAGAGTTGGTGACACATACTGAATCGTCAGGAGAGTCTGGACTTAAGTCTGCAAAATGATCAGCTCAGCTATGCTATGTGCCAGCACATGAAGAAAGTTTGTATATTGATGTCTTAAGTCATTCAAAGAGAAATTTAGATTTTGGGGATAAGGTGAAACCTTTCTTTATAGGAAGCAAGCAAACAAGCATTGTGGTTTGCTGGTTCACTAGACAAAAGTCAGCCTCTGGAGGAACCACATTCAGAATATTCCTTTCGATGCTCAAGGTTTCTGAGCAGAACCTTCCTGGAGGCTGAGCCATTACAGCTAAACTTTAATCATCAAAATTTAAGACAATTTTCCTTGGAGGCTTTTATACCATTTCTCAGTGGAGTCAATCTTGAATGTACTTTGTACTGTCTGCTTCTGGCATCTAACTCTGGATGTCATTTGGGAAGCTTTCCAGACAATTTCTTGCAGGCGATCCCTCTGACTGTGCAGATGCATTTTTTTCCATATAATTTTCTATGGCGCTTAGGAAGGCAAGCAGTCTAAAATAGCTATATAAATTCTTCATGTACTTCTGTGTTTGCTATAATGGTGCTCCTAGATTGTTGCTTCATCAACTGCTTTTCTCCCTCCCACAATGGTAAAATTAAGGATGTTTTTTGTAGAGTTATTTTGAGCTCTTTAGACAGCAGTTTGGAGTTTTTATTAACCACTACTGAAAGTTCTGGCAGTATCATTGTAGCCTGCCCATTGTTTTTTTTTTTTTAGGTCCAGGCTCCAAAATTTTATATGGACTGTTCTGACAATCATTGCCAAGTAATATATTGATTAAGCTAAACTTGCAGCTCTTTTTTTTGGTATTGTATGCTACTGTGAATGCTAGTTTGATGTTTCATGAAGACTATCAATGCTTCATGGATTTGTAATGTTGTGTTGTTTATTCTTAAAGATTTGCAGTAGCAAGCAAAACAATCACCTCATTAGTGGAAGAAACGTGTTCTGCATTTTCTTCCATGCTTTCTACTTAGGAATGCAACACTGGCATTGGGAGGTGGCTCCAGACCTGCTTTTTATGAGTAGAAGAGGAGGCATGGGTCCTAGCAGGATTGTATCTTGTACTGGTTTCGCATTTCAGATCCAGGGCAAGGAGGACTTCCCCACCTTGTGTGGGCACAAAAGGAGGTTTCTTGCCTTGCGTGGTTGTTCTTGTGTGGTTAGGTAGCGGGGGAAGAGGCTACAGGCCCCTGTAACTCACTTTGCGAAACACAACCCTCAGCTCCAATTTCGCGCCTGCTCACGCTCCAAGCCATGTCAATCAATGCCTCTTCCAATGACACTATGTAAGGAAGGGGTGAACAGTTTTTGTGTGGTGTGCTCTTTGGAAGGGGAAGGACAAAAGAAAAGAGAGAACCACTGAGCAGTCACCTCGGCAACAAGAACTTTGCTTCAAGTACGTGCTGGGACAGTAAAGATCTTCCTAGTGACAAGCAGACTTTTTAGCTTTGATCGCTGACAGAGGAAGAGAAGAAGGATGCAGAGACCCGGGGACCCCCGCTCCCACCCAAACTGAGAATGACTGATCGCTGGTGGGGGAGGAGAGGACGAATTGAAGAGCCAAGAATGAAGGCATGCGAGGACGTGGATACCCCCTGGAAACACTATGACTTTAAGCTTTGGAATGGGGCCGGTGCAGCACTGGGGAAGTCAGCTCGGGCAAGGGACACCCCCCCACATGGAATGGAGGTGGCTATGCTGAGCTATCTCCTGTGGGACAAGAGGGCTACACGTACAGAGGAAGTTTGTCCCACGGAGCAGCCTGGAACTTCACTCCTGTATTCTCTCCCCACCTCTGGCACCCTGTGTGTGTGTGAGGAGGCGAGATGGTGGAGGGAAGGTATATGTATATATGTATTTAACATCTCACTGTTCTCTCTTTCTTTGTCCTACCCTAATTTAATTGATGATTCATGGGTTTTGTTGTTTTGAATTAAATTAATTTTGTTTCCCCTAGTTAATCCTGTTTCTTTGCCTGTGCCTTTAAGTGGTGTGTTAAGCTCTTTGTTCATTCCCACCTGGAGCACTTTAGTTTGTTTTGTTTTCTTCCCAGAGGAGAGAAAACTGCTCCAGGTGCAATTTGCCTTCGCCACCAGGTTTTTCAAACAGCAATATATCTCTAGGTGTACTTCTCTGGTTTACTAGGCTAGTATCTGCATCCTTACCAGTGAGCATCGACAAAATATTGCTGACTGACGACTTCTGTCCACAGGTTCACTGATGGCTGCAATGCACAGTTGGTGGTATAGCGTGACTCCAAATTGGGACTCATTGCCGTCTTTGAGAAGAATTTCTCAGGAAAAGAAAAACTAAAACCTACCATCCTATGTGTGAAATTTAAACCCAGAAATGCCTTTTGGAGTGTTTCTTGTGCATCCTGCATAATTGTAAGCCTCACTGGGGTCACTAGTGACTAACCGCTTAACTCAAGACATAAGAATACTGAAACGTAAGTTGATCTCATTTGAGTCCTGAAGCTTCTTACTCTGAAAGGCAGAGGTCTTCATTTATCAGGTGGAACATCTTTGCAGTTTTCCTTTTTATCTTGCATTTGTGTCCTATGGCATTCAAGAGGACTGTCGAGAACATTTTGCATATAACTTTTTTTCTACTTCATTCTTCAAGGACCTTTCTCTGAGAAACTAAGGAAACACAAAGATGGATTCTTCCTTGGTCATGGGGGAGCCATGCCTTCAGACTACAGATTTTCATTTCATTTTCTTACATTTAGAAGTCCACATTCTTTTGTAATATTGGGAAGAAGCTGTAATTAACAGAAAATATTTCAGATCCTCGTACTAGTGTTTTGCTACAGGTATGGCTGTTGACACTTGGTTGTCCCGCAACATAAAAGATAAACGCAGGCTACTTGGCAGCTAGAACACCTTGTTCTTCAATCACCAGTTTCTATGAAAGATTAATCACCCTTGTAAATAACCAGCTTTCTTTGAAGAAATTTAATGATCTTTGTGGTTTACTGATCACAGAAATCAGTCTGCAAAGGGACCTATGTCTGTATGAATTTGCAAGAAAATTACTAACTGAAGGGAAGCTTTTTAGTAAAGAGATATTCCTAAAAGTATACTTAAAATTTGTTGGGCTCCTTCATACAACTGGGTGAAACAATATGCCAGACTTAGAAGTACCTCCATGGAAAAATTTTTTTAGGGTGCGTTATATCTAGACCAGAGACAGTGTTAGAATGTCAGCTGCAAGCATCCCATCAATCACTCTCTTGTCATATGGGTGAAAAAATAATGCATGCAACATATCCATCCTCTACCCTTCTCAAGGCATTTGGGAAGGAAACCTCCAGGTGGAGATGAGCAATCTAGCTAAATCTGATCTTTTAAAATAAAGAGATTTCTTTTTCCTTGAAGTTGCTTAAGAATGTTTTGGGAAATAAGGTCATCCAATTGGTCTGCCAGGCAATGCTGCCTTCCCATGAGAGAGTTCGGGTACTGTCAGTGTAACAGCAGTGGGTTTCATATATTCATAGAAAGGGAAGAACCAAGTCCTTTTTCTTTCAGAGAGATGTTATGTCTGGATTTTGAAGCAAGGTCATGTTCTTGGACTGGTGTTTTCGAGGGGTTGTCTAGAGATGTCTCTAAAACATGTCTTGTCTTGAAGACTAGTTCACATACGCCTCTCGATACGGAAGATCCTGAAACAAAAGAAGGTTATAATAGACTTAAAATTGGTCATGCAGTTTCTGTACACGCAAACTTAACAGTTCATTTCAGTGTCTGCCTCACTGATGTGGTCTGGCAGCATATCCCCCAGAAGGTTCTGTAAGTCTTGAACTAGACAGACTTAGATAAGAAATAAAAATGGAAATCCTCTTTGTCTGCAGTGTTTCCTTTGTCAGTCTGATACGACTTTGAAATCTTATGACTTTCATTTTTGATGGAGTGATACAAAACTCAATCCTTTTTATTAAGATTCATATTGCAAGACAAAGTGCAATAGCTGGATTACCCTTAGATAATTTTTTTTCGCTCTGCATCATTGCATAGAGTCATGTGTGTAACGTTAGTTGCATTTGTCATGTATTTCACATGGTTAACTAAGCACCTGCTTTTTTTCCCTGATCAGTTTGAGGCTATGATTTGAAGAGTTGTTGCCTGAATTGCATGCATGATTCCACTTATTTAGTCTTTCATAAAATTATAGCTATTTACAGTTCTTATCCTACACCTAATTATTAGAATTTCATCCTCTTGCCTTTCTTTCTCAATACTTACTCAGCCCAAAGGGAAATGTCATGGCATGCAGTCTGGGTAACAGAACCCTTACTGCAAAACAATAAAGAGCACTTATTAATGCTTAAATGCTGCTTAATAAGGTCAGGAGAGTTTATGAGAATGGGACTCTATGTACAAACATTGACTAAATTGTTTAGGATGATGCTGCATAGCAATGGTGGTGCTAGAGTTCAGGAAGACTCATTGCCTCTTCTGAATACTGTTACTGTATTCAAAGTGTGCAGAGTAACTATGCGCCTCATCGGATGCTGTCTTCAAGGTGTGGGTCATGAAAGGCTGTCCTGTAAGGCACTGTTAGGCAGGAAGTTCCTCTGCGTTAGGTGACAATCTGTGTGGGCAGTCTCTCAAGGAGCAGTTACCTCATAACAGTATTATCCACAGAAATAGGCTGACTACATGAATTTTTGCAGTCTGTTTTCCTTTCCTGACACTGTGGAATCTGCTGCTTGATGTCTGCATATTGTTAGAGTCACTGAAGGTTGTTTGGATTGGTCCTTTCTTAGTAAGAGGAGAACAGGCTCGTGTGATATTCTTTGACCCGTTTATGGAGTATATGTATTCCAAGGTAGATAATAAGCTTCCTGCTCTGTGGTTTGAATTTTTTATTATTGTTGTTACTGTGAAAGTCTCTGCTTTCTGTTCTTGCTTGTCTTAAGTCAAGAAACTAGAAATGAGAATAGGCAAGGCTGAAACTGAGTGGGGTTTCTGTAGCACTGTGATGACTTTCTTGCCACATGCAAATATTCTAAGATGTTTTATCTGCAAAAGATACACACAGATATTTAGAAGAGCATAGCAGAAAAGAGGCTTTGCCTTTTTAAATTTTTTTTTTATTCTTTTCTATTTTGCTACCTCTGATTTTTGATGGCTTACTGTACAGACTTGGGGAAATACGACTTTACAAGAGAGGATCACCAAACAGAATTGTATAGGCAGATTCCTATAGATAAAGGAAGAGCATTCACTGGTCCCTGAAACTCTACTTGATAACGTCTCATAAAACAGTTGTGAAAAGTTCGCTTTTTCATTTGGTATCTGATGTTACGCAATCAGTGCATTATAGATCTTTGGAAAAGGAGAGAAATGGGGTTATTTTAAAAGCATTAGGTTCCAATGAATATTCCCAAATGGCAAATGTCAAAATTGACATGAAACTAAGACATGTTGCTTAGCAACTGTAGTAGTCTCTGGTGGCCACACGTGAATACAGTGAGGGTTTGTAGCAGCACTGACGCTGGAAAGTGAGTCTGTCTGAAGCAGGACGTCTAAAGAAGCTAGTTTTCCTCGTGATGTTCACTGATGATTTCTTCCTTGTTCTGGTGAACCTTCAACACTCTTT
>NW_010422780.1:0-10211 GCF_000710305.1 Buceros rhinoceros silvestris | reverse complement strand
ACTCTTTCTATCAAATATTTTGGTGTTATATTTTGTATTACAGTAGCACTAAGCTCTAGTACTTCTGTTCCTCGACTTGTCCTCAGAATTTGAGGCAGGAATATACTGGATTAGTTGTACATAGTCTATAATAGCAGAACTGGGAGAAAAATTTCATTTTATCTAAGGATAGAATGTCTTCAGTGTTTTTTCTTGTTGCATCAGCCTTAATATCCTTTGTGATATGCTTCCTGCTGTACATTTATTCCACTGTATGGTGCATTTTTAGAGAAGTTCTGCAGACCATCCTGGCAGCAGCTTCACTTCTTCTTTCTTTCACTTAAAGATTTCCTAGGGCAAATGTTTTTTGGAATCTGACTTCTTATGCAACTTGTGAACTGTTTTGAACATTCATCTTCCACCTGCAAAATTTCGTTTCAGAAAATAAGTAAATGGGATATGAAGATTGAAACCTGCGTATGAAAGCACTGTCTAACTTTGTGGAAATTTTAATAGTATTAATTTTGTTCAATAAGTTCTGTAGGTGTGAGGATATGAATCAAAAATGCATTGTGTTGTACTTCCACTTTATGTTTTCACTTGAATTCTTTGAATTAAAAAAAAAAACTAAACAAAAAAAACCCCACCACAACAAAACGCAGAAAACAATGCTATGTTTTTGACAGGCACTTTAAATTCTTTGTCAGTTGCTTCGTGTCCCCTTGGCTAGACCTCTGAAAATAACCTTCCTGTTCTAGAATGGCATCTGTAAGCCTTGCAGTGTACCTTGCCCTTAAAACAAAGACATTCATAGTACTGTTCATTTGACATTCCCTGTCTGTACACTGTTACGTATTTCTGAATATAAACAACTGAGGCATATGCTCTCTTTTCATTACTTCTGCTTCACCCTTCAATATTACAAATAGATAAAGACTATTTTATCTAAAGTATGTCATGCAACTGCAAGAATTTAGTAAAATCCTGTAAAACTTGGTATTCCTTGTAGTGTTTTCAGGTATATTTCTCTATATTTTTATCAGCATAATTTACTGAATAAATGGTTTATCTCACCATGTCAGAACAGTAAATAGTCAAAAAATGAATTCAAGAATATGTAAAGTGAAGCTGTAATCATACTGGTTGACGAAAGAAGTGGAAGTAAGGTACTTGGAATTCATATCTCATGCCTGATAGAAGTCTCTGTGTTATATCATATAAATTAGAAATTAAGTTTTAGAAGCAGTCTCCATTTAGTTATCTGGGCATATCATGGAAAAAATAAACAGAGTTGTTCAGGTTATTTCTGCTACAGGTTTCACTCCATGAGAAATGTTTGCTAAGTACTGTTGATCACACTGATCTTTCTGTATTAACACGTTTAGTGTACTGGGTTTATTTTGTTTACACTGAAAAAGTACCTAACAAGAGCAAACCTAAGGAGTTTGTTAATGTTACCAATTGTCACGTAGAATAACTAGGAACCTTCAATAATTGTAAGATATGTAGGAACCAGGCTCCCAAAAAGCTTAAGTGCTAGGGGCGTAAGAATCCATCCCTGTCCCCATTCTCACCCAGCCCTGCCCCCCAAGGTAAAATATTCTGAAAACATTTTGTTCATCTTAGGCTTCTATTACATGCAGCTGCAAGACGTTTACAAATCAAAAAGTGGCACAGGACTGTTGCCAAATGCAGTCTTTGCTGTGTGTCCTTTTTGCATTAACTGTATCAAATAAAGTATCTCCCTAGTTCCATTATATTTGGTGAAGCACCTTAGAGTACTGGACAGATTCAAAACACAGGTTTAAGTGGTTATGGAATAGGCTGCAAAGTAAATGTGGGCAAAAAAGGGTAGATGTCAGAATTTCTGAATGTCTTGTTCAAGATAAGTATTTGATACCTGGATTGAAGACAAGTGTGACTACAGGTAACCAGCAAAAGGCAAGTCACCTAATCCAAACTAGTTCTCCAGTAGGTGTATTGGGAATGATATGCACCAAACTTATCTATGTGTGTTATTTTTTGAAGTGTGTGTCTCCAAATGGTCAGAGTGATCACTGGATACTAGTTCTCTTGAGACAGGAAAGCTGCATGAAATTTGAATTAATTGTATTTATAGGGGACTTCTGGCAACTTAGTACAGCTACATTATGGGTTGCTTATGTTAGTGTCTTCGTTCTGTGTATTTTCAAATTATCTTGGAAGTTATAAACTCTACAGATGATTCTAATCCCTAGATACTAAATGCTGTTAAGTTGCACAGGAAGTACATTTATTATTTGTATTTACTGAGAAGCCATACTGTACTATGTAATTAAAAACCACAACTGTTTACTTGTAAGCTGCCTTTAATACTTAGTGAAGAGGTTTAGATGAGGAAAAACTCCAGTTGTTTTGTATATACCAAGCAGTTTGGGGGATTTTATTATGATTATTTTTTTCCTAATTCTTTTTTTTTTTTAATATACTTTATTTTCAGGAAAGAATAGAGATAGGAAAACTAGTTTTCTGTCTTTGTAGCAAAAATGATGGGGGGAGAGGGGAGAAGCTCTTCAATGCTGTCAACCTCTGCTAAAGATTAGAAATTTTGAGGGATAATCCGTGAACCCTTAAGGGGTTACTTCTCTCTGTTGGTCCTTGTTACAAATGACTGTTCTCTTTATCAAATGCAGCCACATGAGTTTTGCAAATCATGTTTATGTAAGATGTAATCAGTTTTAGGCTAAGCTATTTCAAGCTTCAATAGTAATATTCCCTTAAGGATACTCTGGCACATTAGACATGGATTTTTCTCAGCAGTCTGACCTTTTTTCAGTTGATGCAATAGTCAGCTTTGTGATGATGACACTTCATGTTTGTTTGGGATAACGGAATATTAAATAGAGCCATTCAAACTAACTGTGGGTTATAAATACACTCTTCCTTAATTCATTTTTCTGGTATGTTTAAAATAGAGACTAAGCCACTACATTATTGGATAATCCAAATAGATGAGTGAGTAAAGAATTTCCACATAAATTTTCTAGAGCTTAAATGCGTGTCACTGACTTCATGTGACCAGGAAAACTGGAGAATGTTATGAGTAAAGTTTGTCTTTCAATTTACAGTACCAAAGTAATGTTTAGTAAGACCATACTTGATTGCCATCATGTCAATTGGCAAAAGGGTTAGTATGTGTATATATCTATCTGAGCTGCCGCAATTTCTTTTCTTTATTAAATAGAGAATAAATTGTTCAATGAAATGTTTTTAAAGGGAGGGGATAGTATGGATTTCTGTATTTTTCTGAACTAATATGGATGGTATTAAATTCATCATACCATGTATAACCACATTTGTTGTCTGTATTTGAGTACATAAACCTGGACCTTAGGAGCTTGGTGTACTGACCATAGAGCAGAGGCAAACTTTGTCTCTCTCCTTCATACCCCAAAAGCAGTGTGTGTTTCCGGGTCCTTCTGCCACTGTATAGTCTAGTACAGTCCAAAACCAGGAGTTAAATTAGGTCTTTAGTCTGCTTCTTTACAGTGCTTTATTTTTGCAGGTTTCAAGAAATAACTACTTCTTCTATATATGTAATTAATTTTAATAATTAAAAGCCTGAATAACCAGATGAAGTTGACTTTATGGACGCCTGTAGTGCTTCATCAACCTCTGGAAGGTCTGCCTGTCAATTACAGCAAGACCTTGACTCATACATTCACACCCAGAAAACCCAAGGCTGCCGGTGCACATTCTGACGCAGCAGCCCTGATGTTCATGAGGTTGTTTCATCAGCCAGTTCAAGGAGTTGAGTTTAACAAAGCACTGATCCTGCTAAATATGCATCTGGAGATTAAGCTTCCTGATCTAAGTAAGTGCTGTAATTGTACAGGTAATGTCAGCTGGTACTGAAAGGCTGGTATTCAAGACAGTAGTCTTGACAGAGGGGGGAAGAGAGGACATCTTCCACTTTCTTATGCAGGCTTAAGTGTTCAAAGCAGCTGCACGGTTAATAGCATCTCCTGGGCTGAGGCTCTTTTTACTTGCTGGGTTGTTTTGTGTTTGCCAGGTTAAACTAAAAGGTTAGAGTTAACATGGCTCAGGTCCCTGATCTGAATTCACAGAATCACAGATTTGTTTTGGTTGGAAGAAACCTTTGAGATCAAGTTCAGCCATTCACCCTGCACTGCCAGGTCAACCTCACCAGTGCTTGCATCATATTCTCACTTTATTTCATCCTTCATCTGCAAACATGACTATGTACTGTGTAATGAGGCATCAAAACATTTTGAGTGGAGTGGATTCAATTTTGTTACTAATGTTTGTTCAAAAATTCTGATAGGAGGACATTTTTTTTTTTAAGAATGAAGTGAAAGGATTTTCCTATAGCTGAGTGGTTACTTTCTGGACCTTCTTCTGGTTCTCCTTTGCTTTTGTTCAGGTATCTTTGTTTCTCAGAGTATATAACTGAGTTGATGTAGGTGTAAGTCAGCACCTCAGAAATCCACGGGGCATGCTGGGCTTTGGTTGTTTGAGGTGCTGCTGAGCCTCATAAAACTGGTGTGACATTATTTCAAAACATGTACATTCTCACCTTGAATTTTTAAAGTGGGGCAATAAGATACTAATGAGAAAAGAATCTCTTACACAGTAACAATTGAATCCAAGATGTTGCATTTGGTCTCAAAACATCTCAGGAAAATGGAGTACAACAAGTACAGTGAGACAAAGGGGTATGTTGAATGTTCTGAAAAGGAAGAATACAGCAAGAGTCAATCAATTTCAGCTTACTTTTCTGTCATCAAAACTCCTTTCAGAACTAGTTCTAGTGTTCTAAACTACATAAAAGAACTACATAAAGAAACCATCTTGTGTTTTCCTGTCTACTCTCTGCTTCCTGTTCCTTGGTCAGTTCAGCAAAGAATTAATTTGTCTGGCAATCTGTATCTGCAGAGCTTGTTCTAAGCATGCTTAAGTTGAAGAATCATCTGTGCTATGGTTGCTTATGTGTTTGATTATGAAACATTTAAAGTGTAGCTTGGATAATACCCTGTGTAATTTTTCTTAGGAGTCTTTATAAGTTTGTGACAAATCTTTGCCTACCAGCAAATACAGAAAAATAATTGTCTGCCCATTGACCCAAGAGAATTTAATCTGCTGCTGTACACTTTTACTAGGGTAAATAAATTTTACTTTGTTGTATGGTTGGTGTAATAAGAAGTTGACTACCATAGAAGTTTGTTAGAGGGTGACTGCTTATTGTTGTAAAAATATGAATTAACTGCATTATCTAGAGTTCTTAGCATATTAATACAATGGGTTACCAGCACTGAAAACACGCTTTTTTTATTTTTCTCTTTTTATCTAGTAATAAATAGAATATTAGGTTGATAAGTTTGTCTTTCAGTTCCCATCCTTTCCCAGCATGAGTTTCTTCTGGAAAACATTTAGTCTCTGATTAATGAGCAACTGTCTTGTGGGCAGGGGGGCACAACTGCTAGTAGAATTTATCAACAGCAGCTGACTAACACCTATGGAGTAAGCTACTTTTCCTTAAAGAAGGATGCTTCTGTTTTAACAGTTGGTAAGGGTAATAACATTTTGGTAAATGGTAGCTTACTCAAGAGGGAATGTGTTGGTTTTTTTTTTTTCTCTTCTGATGTTATTTTGAAGATTTATTTAATTTTTTGTTTTCCTTCACTTTAACCTCTCTACTGGGATTTCTGGTTGATTTTTGTAATTCTGTTTTGGCGAGTCATTGAAAAGCTATCAACCGTTGTCAGTGGTTGCTCCATGACCATTTGTGTTGGCCACTTTCCTGTCTTCTCTCCTTACTTAATTCCGACAGCCTTGTAGAAAACACATTTTCATATACCAGAGGTGCTTACATACACCTTTCCTATCAAGTGGTGCTTTTCCAGCTGCCTAAGACCTGGATTAGGCAGCTGTACATGTCCTGTGTGCATTGGGCGCTGTTCTCATCCATCTCACCATGTTTGCTTTCACCTGTGTTTAACCAGTTCCAGGAAACAGAAACCTGGGGGCAAATGTGGTGGATAGAAAAATGCAGAGACCTCTTTACTTGCCTCTCCTGCAGTCTGAAGGGTTTATACCGTCAGTTCAGTAGTACTGAAATTCAAACTTGTGTAGATGATACTCATTTGTAGGTTGAAAATGGTAAAATGCTGTACAGTGCTGAAGTTAGTCATAACAGAATGCGTATTTACATAATCACTTTAAAATTGTGTGCTTTACGGCTTTACTGCTTCTTGTGAAGCAGTATTTTATTCTCAAGTATTTTTATTCTCAAGATGCTGTATCTATTTACAGAGCTTGTTTCCTTCGTTCAGCCTGCTTGGCTTTCCAAACCCCACATAGTTTGAGTGTGAGGATTGTACAGGTGTGTCTTTGGTGAGGTGTGACTTACCAAGGGGTCACACAGGAGCCAAAAGGAGAAGAGGTAGATGAGTCCCAGTTTAGTGAGGGTTCAGTGACAGCCGTTGGGGGTGACTCAATTTGCATGTCACCAAACTGACATGGGATGTGAGAACAGTCACGAGTAAGAAAGATGGTTTCTGTTCTTGCTTACCTTAGAAGTGAAGGCAAGAAAGAAGACAGTGCAGATAACAGTAGTTTATGTTTTGGTTTGAAAAGAGAATGACTTCAGAAATTTTTTTGTTCTATTGAAAATACAAAAAAAAAACCCCACCCAAAACACACTGAAACCCGAGAGAGTTGAACGTGCCGTACCCCAACCTAGCGCCTCTGCTTTGGCAGAAAAGGCGAAGATCGGGTGACCCTTCGGTCCTCGTGTTCGCAGGGTGGCGGCTCCCCGGCCCCTCCTCGGCAGCCCATTTCGGGAGGAGCGGGAGGAGGAGCCGCACGGCGTGTTCCCGTTCGTACGTGCCTGCTGTGCCGTGCGGTGCCGTGCGGTGCCACGGGCCCGGTCTGTTTTCAGCCGGTTGCCGGGCGGATTTGCACGCGCCCCCGGGGGCGGCCCGCTTTGCGGATCGGTTTCTGCAGAGCACGTCTCCCGCAGCCAGTCCCGAGCTGGTATGCAGATGTCCCGCAGTCCCCGGCCATGAGGAGGGCAAGTGGGGCTCTGCCGGCCTAGGAGCTGGTGAAGGGGGTAAGATGGGCGCGGGGCCTCCCTCCTGGCCTCTCTCGGGCACTCCCGGAAAGGAAACTCATCGTCTCATGTGGAAAATAAACAAATAGCCTTCCTGCCCCCAACATCTAACAGTCCTTACCAGGCTTCAGTTTGGTGAAATCATGCTGGGTCCTTCACATGCTGAAGACCTGCCTCCTCCAGTCAGAGGCGATGCACTTGGTGGGAGTTCAGCAGCGACTTCTGTGTGCGCAGGGACTGGGCTGAGCAGGGAACGGGTGAGCAAGGCAGCGGGTGCACTGCCCCTCCTGAGAAAGGATATCTTCCCTCGGGGAAATACTGATAATACGGCATAGAACAGTAGGTTCCTACAGCTACTTCAGTTCCATTTTAAATTGTTGCGTTTTTGGTACTGAGATAGAAGCCTTTTGGAAAAATTACACTAAAAGGTGCTTGTATGCAGAACAGTAACCTTTTTTTGTTTCGAATTTTCACTTTTGTTTCTTCTGGCATTTGGGATGAGACAGCGGGTGATCACTGTTAGCATCAGACAGCTCGCTTCTGAAGACTGGTGTCACCAAGTTGCAAGCATTTGAAAGCTGAGGTTACATCACTACCACCAGTTGCGTATGTAATATGTGAACCAGTTTAGGAAGTATTTTACAGAATGTTAAGGGTAAATATATACTTTTTTTCATTACAATTACAATTCTGCATTATTTCTAATAGATATAAAGAGATCTGCTTTAGAAAGATGCAGCTCTGCATATATTAATGATACCATCTTACACCTGTAGCCTGTTGAATTTTCACTTGAAATTTCACCTATAAAAGGGAAAAATGCTGTATTTTATAATGCAGAGAAAAGCCTAAACATGAACAGAATAGCTTGCCTTTTTAAAAAATGATTTCTTTCAGAGTTTCTCGTATTTTTTTTGGTCTGTGTGTACATGAAAAATCAGTTCAGGTTGTTCAGGTTTTAAGTTTGGAATATCAGAAGTTGGTAAGTTTTTAGTTGTACATGAGTTCTGGCAGTTAGTGTCCACTTCATGGAATTATTAGCTCCTAATGTTTAAAAATAATAGTAATTGTTAATCCTGTGACAAAGATGGAACTGCAGTATAACATTTAAAGTGCTTATAATAAAAATATTCTGCAAATGTATCATTAAGATCCCCAAATTCAACTGTATATAAAACTTCGGAAAATTCATTTTTCTACAGAAAGAAACATGCTTAGTGCTTTAGCTCGTGCTAAAAAAGCAGTTTGTAAGAAAGCTGCATTTTGCTGCTTAAAGATCAACAGCAGTACTTGTTGAGAGTTTGGGGATCTCACAGCTGAATTGAAAGCCTATGTTCTGAGTTGTTGGAATCTCTAAGGCTTGTGGAAAGTAAGAAAACACAGGTCCTACCACTGATGCTCTGGCTGAGTTCCCCTTAAGCAGTTTTACCGGTGTAATGACCTAAATAGCTGTTAAAACGTAGTTTACAGAAAAAGACCAAACTCCTCTTAGAGAATGAGCTTAAGCTTCACATGCTAAAGAGCGGCTGTTTCTAAGGCACTTGAGTTGCTTGTATAAGACTATCTGGAGTATATATTTTAATTAGAAGTGTAGGAAAGATTCTCACTTGTTTTCCATTCTTACATTTTCAAAAGTATGCATTTTATGTGTGTAGTAGTTACCAAGGCATAAACTGATGAACCACAAAAGGACAATTCTGCAAAACCATCAGCAGGTGAAAGATCTTAGTTGTGCAAATGGTCCTGACAGTCCTTTTTTCTCATGAGGAATCCAGTTTTCTCACAAGTCGTGACAGCCTCATGGGAAAAGAGCTCTAAGATTACTAATCTAATATGAGAAACAGGTTCACAAGCCAGAGTCAAAGGTGGTATTATCCAGTGGAGGTAAAGTTGACACAGGACAACTGCTTAATTCACTGTGATGCCAAAGTGACGAGTACATACTTCAAGTTTGTACATGAAGGTGTTGCTTGAGTACAGTACAGAAGACCATACAACCTGTTCAAAACTGTACTGTGACTTTAGTCTGGTTTACCACCATCCATTTGGGTGTTTTTTCAGGGCACAGATGATGTCAAAAGAACAAAGCTAAAAGTTTAGCAGGAAGTTTCTGTTGAAATACAGTGGAGGCATCACATAAAGCACCTAACCTTGAGTAGGACTTGAAACAAAATGCGTCTTAAGCGTTCTTTTGCTGACTTAGAAATAAGGTAACCAAGTATGTTATTGCTGGACCAAAGAGGAGCCGAATGTGTCTACTAAAGTAACCCTGGGTAATTGGAATGCTGGAATGCTCACCCCTAAGGTAAAATGGAGCATGCTAATTAGGGAGCCTCCCCAAAATGTTTTCAGTCATTAGACAGCGTACATGTGTGTGTTGTAGGACGGATAGGGAAATATGACTAACCAGTCAGGCGTCTCGTGCTGTGACAAATAGCGCGTGTCTCACACCAATGGGTGTGCTGGCTGTCGTGAGATGCCTGGCACCCTATTCTGCAGAACAGAAATAAATAGCTCGACTCAGCCTGCAGATTGGCTTTCTGCGCACCACCAGGAGAAGAACCCTTTTCAGGGACCTGTAGACTTGGATGTTTTAGTGAACGGTTCTTCAAAAGGCAGTTCACAAGGGTGGGGGAGGAAGGCCTCTACTTTTGAGGCAGAAGTTGTATTGCACTTGCAGAAGAACACCGATTTTGGTGTCTCTGCTGCGACACTAGAAGAGTGCTGCATTTGGAGGTTACCAGCTGCCATACTTGAACCCGGGCTGGATCTCAGTGGGTTTTTTTGATTCAACATTTAACATCACAGAAACTGCCTAAAAATGCTCTTGCAAATTAAACACCCAGTCGTTACTGTGTCTGTGCCCCCCCCACCCCGTGCACCACACTTGTGGGTTAGTGGCTCAGTGCAGCGCCAGGTCTGACTGAAAACGCTTAACATTTAGTTGCATCATTTACGGGCTCTGTGGAAGATCTTGTTACTTTAACGCAGACCCCGCTCGCCTGCGCGGTGGGCCTCGTGTTCGCGTTCGTGTTCCTGCCCTGGCCGGCGGCCTCATGGGGAATTGTTGCTGGGTGGAATTTAAGGAGCTGCCGTCTGATTGGCTGCCGTGCAGCCTGCC
>NW_010422779.1:0-4372 GCF_000710305.1 Buceros rhinoceros silvestris | reverse complement strand
GGAGAAACAAGCAAGCAGGCAGGCAAGCAGGTAGGCAAGCAGGCAGGCACGGCAACGGCACGCAGGCAGGCAGGCAAGCTCCGTGGTGGCCGAGAGCAGAGGAAGCAACTCAGCTCGCAGCACAGTGGCGTGACTTTTAAAGCGACAGTGGCGCGAAAGCTTTCAACCAGTGAGGATGCTGCTTACCGTCACATGGCAGGGAATTAAAAAAAAAAAAAAATGCTATAGGTTTAAAGCAAACTTCTCCTAAAAAGATCTTTGCTGACCTACCACAGGCATCCACAGGCCTCTCTGGGCTACATGTTCCAGTGCCTCACTACCATCATAGTGAAGAATTTCTTCCTCTCTAATCTAAATCTACTTTCTTTCAAATCAAAGCAATTACCCCTTATCTCATGACCTTGTAAAAAAGCCCCTCTCCAGCTTTCTTGTTGGCCCCCTGTAGGTACTGAAAGGCTCCTATAAGGTCTCCCCAAAGCCTTCTCTTCTCCAGGCTGAAGAACTCCAACTCCTTCAGCCTGTCTTCGTAGAAGAGGTGCTCCAGTGCTCTGATTGTCTTCCCAGCCCTCCTCTTGACTCACTGTGGACCCCCAGAGATGAACACAGTATTCTAGGTGAGGCTCACAAGAGTGGAGTAGAGAGGGCAAATTATCTCCCTTGATCTTCTGGTCATGCTTCTTTTGATGCAGGCCAGGATATGGTTGGCTTTCTGAGCTGCAAGTGCACACTGTTGGGTGGTGTTGAGCTTCTCATCAACCAAAACCTCCAAGTCCTTCTCCTCAGGGCTGCTCTCAATCCATTCTCTGCCCAGCCTTTATTTGTGCTTTGGATTGCCCCAACCCGGGTGCAGGACCTTAGCCTTGTTGAACTTGATGAGGTTTGCACAGGCCCACCTCTCAAGGATGTCAAAGTCCTGCTGGATAGCATCCCTTCCCTCCGTCATGTTGTCTACATCACACAACTTGCTGCCATCTATGTACTATGGACTATGGCTGTAGTTACTACTGCCAGTCACATACCTGTGGGTTTTTACTCAGTAATGGTCTGTCATAGTAATTGGAAGGACACTGATCTCAATGAGCAATGGATTAAGCTTTATCAGCCTTATGAAATCCTTTCTAAAATCAGTAGAGTGCAGCAGCAGACTTTACCAAAAATAAAACAAAGATATAATTAAAATAAAATAGATTGAAAAATATAAAATAGATTTAAACTAAACCAAATCAGAAATTAAATATTTCAGCCTTTACTGTCTGCCAGTGTCATGTTATGACGTATCAGTACTAACAATGCTTACTGTCCATTAGGCATTCCTAAATGTATGTAAAACTCAAACAGTAACATTTCATTTTGAATGAAAAGTTTCACAACTGTTGATCCTTCACTTTCCACCTCTGAATGCATTTCCAGATTATATGCCTTGTTTCAAATTTTTAAAGGTATTGAACATCTAAATCACCAGTGTTGACACAAGAACATTTCTGAAACCTGAAACACAGAACTGCTTACACATATATTTGAATAAATAGTATCTGAAAACTTCTTTGTAAAAGCATGGTAAATGGAATTCAGATTTTTCTGTTTCTTTGAGAAAACAGTTCTTGTTCCATGGTTGTACTTAACCAGATTAAAATTGTCCTGCTGTTAAGGGTCGAGGGACCGAGGTACCCAATCCTCGAATTTCCTTAACGGACCCCTTTGTCTTGTTAGAGACAGAAGGGGTTTAAAGGGGAAGAAATTCACACCTCGGTCTGCGTTCAGAAAAGCTGAAACAAACTTTTAATAAACAATAAAACTACACAACTATATATATATATAGGCACAAACCGGGAAAAGAAGAAAAAGGAAAAAAAAAAAACTGAAGAAAGAAAGAGGATTCAAATAACCAGAGTTCTTAACAATCTGTTCTGTTCAAGGTTAGAAGTCTGGGCAGGCAGCCAACGACGAGATAAGAGTGCAAAAACCTTGGTTCACTCCGCTGTCCCAGCGAGGAGCAAAATTCTTCTCGCACTGGAAGGGGGGGCAGCGTGGCCAGTGCTGGTGGGCAGCCGATTTTAAGCAGAGGGGAAAAAAAAACTCTTGGTAGGGAAAAAAAAACCTCTTGGTACAACATAGAGTTCGGGGAGTTTGATTATTCTCACCCAATTCAGATGAGAACTCACGGCGAGTGCAGTTCAGAGTCTATAGTCTGTAGTTCTCAGGCGATCCGGGCGATGCAGGCCTTCAGGCCTCGGCTGGGTCTCAGGCTGCTCTCGGGCTGGCCGGTCGGCAGGTCGGTTCGTGGGAGGACTCCCTGGGTGCCGCTGCCCGGGAGCTCGAAGAGCGATCCGGGGGGGTGCAGACCCTCAGGCTTTCGGCCTAACTTGGCAGCCAGCAGTCTGGGTGCAGCCTACTCGGGCCTAGTCGGCAGCAGAGCAGATTTGTGGGAGGCCTCCTTTCTTCGTGAGAGTCCGGAAGACTCCCGTCGGCCTGCTGCTTTTTTAAAGCCTTGACACGTAACACTGCACCTGACTCTCTTAACCAATTAAATGCGGAATTATCGTATTTGCATGGAATAATTCTATTTGTCAATTTCCCAAAACAAGGAAGTTTCAGCTCAGACCAGGAAGTTTAGCTCAAACCGGGACACCTGCTCTTTTCTGGTCCTTGGCCTTCTGTACTTACCATGTAATAAATCTCTGAAATGGTATTTTCTTCCTCTGGTTTTACAGTTCTAAAATTTTAAAAGCAAGAGGACAGCATGAACCAAACTATTCTCAATCAACAATAAAAGTGAGTCTACTTTGTTGGGCAAAGGCAGATAACTGAGCCTTGTGATCTCAAGCAATCTTACACGTAACACTAGAGCATGAGTCATGGCCTATTTTATTTGCCTGTATAAGAGTGGCTTAAAGTGGGTTCCTGGACTAGGGCAGAGTTAATAATATTCTAGTTTCGTAACTAGCTGCACATCTAAGTACCTTTTATCTTCAATCTTTAAGGATCTTTTATCTCAAAAATAACAACCTTTAATTTTAAATGCAAAGCATTTCTAATAATGGCAACAACAAAACCAAGCGAAATTTGGTTTACTATATCATGTTTCATCAGTTAGGAGTAAAAAAACCCCCAAGAAATCCTTTCATTTATATCAAATATAGTGAATGCTTTATTTTACCATGTTGGTTCTTTTAAGAGGATTTAGAACAGACAAAGAAAAAAAAAAAAAATTCGTTACAAATGTCATCGCTGTTTATCTTTCACAAGGCTGTGCATTGTGACCACAAACTGTGCATACAACAGGCATTTTATTTCTTACTTAGGTGATATAACTTCCCATGTATTTCATTCACTATTTTTAAGAGAAAAGAAACTGGCTGGAACCTGAGACCAAAGATGGTTCTTTACTTTTGAACACAGGTATGAATTAAGACCTCAGCCTTTGTTTATCTGAAAAGACATATCTGGTGCAAAAAAGAGCCAAAAACACCATCTGCCCCTCACAATAGTGGCTCTCAATTTTCATTGTATAAACTTTGGACTGCACACCAAAGGACTGAAGTCTTCATTTATTCTATTTATGATCATCTAGTTAACTTACATTTTACATATCCATTCTCTTGCAGGTGATTCTTGTTTCTCTAACCTTGCTAAAACACATCTGAAATGTTTAATACATTTAACATAAGTGTAACTTGGCTTTAAATATAAAAGCCTTGAAAGATGCTTAGAGTTATCAGTTTGAAATGGAATGCATTTGGATATACTTTGGTACTTTGGATATAAGCTGCAGAAGATCATAATCTCCTAGGGGAGATTATAATTGTCAGACTTTGAGTGGTCTAACTTACTTCAGAGGGTTAAAGCCAAGATTCTCTTCTGACAATTTGACTGGAAATAGAAAATTAATTTTCGTTTCAAGCCCTCCCTGATCTGTTAGACTGCTACTGTGAGAGTGACAATAAAATGGTTGCCCTTCAACGTACTTTCAGAACAACTAATTTCAAAAGACATCCTTCAGCAAAATACAGACATCACATTTTAAGTACATAGAAAACTGTTTTTGAATTAGCATGTTTACAGCTCCTTCACGAAGCCCAGTTCACATGTTCAATTCCTCCACACCTTTACGTGTCTTTTGTCAGGCCAATTAATTTGCTGAAGCTAGAAGACAATAGGAAGCTGAGAAAGCTTAAAATAATAAATTCCGTTTAAATAATAAATTCCAAATTAGCAATATTGCATAAACATCTGATTTTATCTGACTTTATGAATATTTTTCTGAATCCAGTCAAATCTATTCAGTGGTTTCTTCAGTCTTTCAGTTTTTCATATCTCCATCCATGGCTTGGCTTCGCGGAAGGAGATTTGGGAAGGGCTTTACCCACACTTA
>NW_010422778.1:0-8130 GCF_000710305.1 Buceros rhinoceros silvestris | reverse complement strand
CAGGCAGTTGGACTGAATGAGCTTTGAAGGTTTGTTCCAACCCAAACCAGCCTGTGATTCTGTGAATTCAGGACAATTTTGCACATTTCTGAAATAAACAGGCAAAATAAATATTTCTTGCATACAGTAAAACATTCATTTATCCAGTGTACTTTCGAGTTTCGTTTGAAATGTCGCTTCTTTACACCATCAAAGACTCGGCCACCTATGTTCTGATTCACCTTTCCCGAAAAGTTTGCAACCAGGCATTTAACAATATGACTTTTGCTGAACTGGAAGAATACAAATTAAAAGTACTGAGATAAAATGGATGCTTTCAAATCACCAGGGCCTTGGGAATTCAATCTGCAGTATTTGAGGAAACAGCCAAAATAACCTCTGAACCCCGGGAGATTATTTTTGAGAAGTTCTGTCGGACAAGTTGACATTTCAGGACCAGAAAAAACCAAACACAGACATCGTCAAAAAAAAAAAGAAAAAGAGAATTGAAGATAGAAATCAAAGATAAGTCAACCTCCTTTGATCCCTGGAAGTGAATACAAATAATCAGCTTCTAACCACGTAAAAGCAAAAGCAGCAGATAGCAAAGCTCAAATGGGTCGAGGCCTGGGGGGAGCTTATGTGTCTCAATTTCTGGGTGAGATCTTTAAATCAAAGAAGAAATGTGCTGAAATGGGAGCTCTTTAGAAGGTTTGCTTTCTGGTAAATAATGAATTTACTCAATGAGGAGAAATCAGAAGAGTAAAAGGAAGAATTTCGTTCTACATCTGTATGGGGGAGAGTGGCAAGCTATCTAAAGTATTTCAATGTATGTACATATCTGCCATGTGGATTACTCTCTATTTTCACAGTACGGTTGGAACAGCTCTAAAACAAGCAGCTTTTCAGATAATCTGTAATTTGTTTTATGGAAACGTGAATAGTTTTTAGAAAGCAAGTAAGTTCAGAAGAGCAGGACATTGAGAAGAACTAACTGCTTATTTGACAAAATGCAGAACTACTGTCCTATCTTTAAATGACAGTTATTTTCAGCAGCGATCATACTTCCTTATAAAAAAAGACCAGAAATTTGTTTGTATAGATATGTTCACTGCAGCACCTAATCCCGCAAGCACAATACTACGATGAAGCTCGTTGCTCCAGAGAAGAGGACACCAGCCATAGTTCTGCAGGCTGGTGCTTTCAGTGCTTGTGCTGACTTTTTACGACCCTGTGTTTGTCCCCAGGAACACAGTGGCAGACCTGAATCTTTCTCCACAAAAGCCAGCATAAGCTTTCCTTACATTAAAATTGTGTCATTACATCACTGTTTCCAAATCTGTCTAATTCGCATCCATTTTATCCAACCAGAAAGCAGATTTGCTTATAAAAGAAAAAGGTCAAAGGAGCTTAGGCTGTTCAGTCGCAGAAATACTCATTGTCCTGGGGGCGAAGTGGATCTGGGACCAGAAGGCAGTATATGGCCTTGCTGTAAGAGGCAGAGTGGGATTATCATAGAATTAGTTCAAATCAAGTCACCGTAAACAGTTTTATGATAAAATTAGTCATTCTGCACACTGAATTCTCCGAGCAGTATTTATTTATTAAAGTTGAAGCTAAAGGTGGCAGAGGGATCACAGCAGTACTTCAAGCAACATTCAGATGGAAATCTCAACATTTAACAAGAATATGGGCGTAACACCTGTACAGGTGGGAATGACACTTCTCACCATGTACAAATAAGTCTTCATTAGCCTTAGAATTAAAAGAAGGATATCTGAAAACATTTCCTTATGCCTTAGTGCTTCAGTGCTTTGTAAGCTAAAGAAGCTTCGTAAGCTAAGACCATAAAGCTGGGGAAAAAAAATCTATTATTTCAACCATGAAAACAAGGAGTTTCATAATAGAGAATGTTTTTTTATTTCCAACATATTAATTATACCTGTCAAAAAGGAAGCACGTTTTCTGAGGAAAGGAGCTATCAATCTCCTCAGAACTGTGTTTGATCTCTCTATATGTGTCATTACTCTAATGAGTTTAATTTAAACTGATATGTGTATCATTCAGTGCTAAGCAGTGTGCTTTTTTTCTTGGAGACTTGACTCAAAGCCCAAAACTTCTCCAGTAATTTAGATCAAATAAAAATCTCTTGGATTGGTTTTGGTTCTTTCCTGAAAAAAAAAAGTCACTTTGAATCTTCTGATGTTCAGGGTATTATCTATATCTATTTATATTTGGAAATATACCTAATTTTTTTATTTCTTGAAAACACGCTCCCTTCTCCCATCATTCAGATTCTAAGATCGTAATATTTTGAGATATATATGAGACAGCTAAGAAGGAATATTTATTTGAAGATGGCCTTAGGCTCAAAGGCTGAACATGGTTTTGGTCTTCTCAGCCTGGAACCACATTTTAACACCATTTGCACTTGTTCACTGATGTCATTTTGTCTTATTCTCTCTCAATGTCTCTTCGGACTAACTTATGAATTTGTGTCTCCTATTTTCATCTGAGTTACATTTCAAGTGGGAAAACTCTTGTCTGTAATGCAGGTTTGAAGTACAACCTTGAATGTTGGGTTTTTTGTTTTTTTTTTCCCCCTACAGCAGGAGAAGGACAACGGCAGCCTCTGATGAATTTCAGGTCCTGGCATGATCAGCAATATCTTTGGCAACTTCTCCTCAACTTGTAAGAAGTTTTGTGTTATGCAGACAACGACTTGTTCTTTAACTCTTTTTGTCCATGGCTAAAGTAGTATTCCCTGAAGCTAACTAACTGGGATTCAGCACAAGACAGAAGTCCAGCATCAATGCATCTTGATGAATTCTGGGTTTAGGGTTCATAGTTTCCTCCATTCTAGACCTATTCCTGGAGCTGACTTGGGCTGAAAAAGGGAAGGACAAAAATTACCATTTTGGTCTAGAATGTCTGGATAGAAAAGATACGTTAGAGATCAACCGGAAAGAAGATGCTCCACGAAAAATCTATTGGCTTGCTGATATTTTTGTCTGGTCAGGCTTCCTGGTAGCTGTAATTTACAGAAACTCTACCAAGAAAAGAATCTCAATGGCCCAAACAAACCTTGATTATCCTGATCACATCTCTTCTCTGCTCCTGTGCAGTGCTGTTAAGTGTGTGGGAAATTTGACTATAAAGCCCCTCAGTGATGCTGGTGTCTTTTGTAAGTATTCAGGGAGGCGGTCTGGGTCAATTATTACCCACCCTTTTACCAGCAGAAGGAAAAAAAGTCATGGGTCGGAATCACAGCCTTGATCTATTGATAAATTAGGGATCAAAATTATAAGCATTATCAGCATTGTAGCCAGAGTCACTCAGAGCTTTGAAATTTTGGAAGTATTGAAACCGAAACTTCAGGCAACCTTAGCTATAAGGCCATGAGTACGTTTCTTCTTTGTTTTTATACAGATAATTTTGCTCCTACCACATATGGCTGCTCCAATCTGACAAACACAGCATCTCACAAAGCCAATCGTAGCCTAGCTCTGCAAAATGCTGCATCGTCTCAGTACGGTTTTGAGTATTTTTCACCAGCTGTTGTTTTTGGGTGTAGCAATGACAGTACAGACTCAGCCATTCATCTAGGATAGTGCAGGCTTCAAGATGATTTCCCAAAGGGAGACGAACCCCCCTATAAGTACTAAAAAAGTACCATAAAGATTATAGGATGCACTGTCACGAGAACTTGGGTCAATTTACTGGAGATTGATTTTCCTTTGTTCTGTGTATGTCTTTGTCTCCAGTATTTTAACCATATTGCTAGCCTTCTGCCAATGTTCCTTAGCTGTTTGTTTAACCTTTGCTGTTGATGCCTGACACTGCTCCTCTAACAACATGTGCAAGAAGGTGTAATGCAGCTCCTGGGACTAAGGAGAGGGAAAAGCAGAGTCATGGGTCAATACAAAGTCACAGCATCAGCGTACCAGAAGGCACCTGCAGCGCCCCAAACTGTGTAGTCAAACCATAAACTGGTCTACATGCAAAGGTGGGAAATCCAGCAAGACATTCTCATGACTGAGGAGACATAGTACCCCTGCTAAGGACCGAGCATCAAGACATCACACTCTCTCTCCTGTTCGCAGTTGTTTTTCCCCTTCAGATCTGCACCACTGGATATACAGCTCATTTCCTTAAATGAGTTCTTATTCACTTATTCATCATTAACATTAGTACTGAATTGCAATAATGTTAGTGCTAAATTGTGATATTAATTCAGGAATTTTGTCAAGCTTCAATTTTATTCTAAACTTGCCTGACATCCTCAGTGTTTCCGCAGTTAACATGTACGAGCATTGACAAGCAAGTCTCAATTTGATACAACATTTCAAACTATCCTCTGCCTGGTTTCTATTGTATCTGTGCTCATTTTACACCATGAACAGATACTTGTAAAAATAAAAAATGTACTTAAATGCTTGTAGAGTCTTCAGGAATTAGCATTATGGACTATTTTGGCCTCTTCTAATAGTCTAATCCTTATTTTCAAGCATGACAAGTATTTTTGCACAACAAAATGTGTCCATCAATTGTTCTTTTCTGTTCTGTGATTCATCTCAACTTCAGCGTTGTTTTTTTATTCCTGTATTGTAAACCCCATCGTTGCTTATGATTCATTAATAACAGTCATGTTGACTTTTGAAGTTATTGTTGCTGATTGATCCATGCATTTTCAAATCATTGCAAAATACCAAATACAATAATCTGTTAGGTCAATGGATAAACCTTGAAATGCTTCCACTGCTCCTCAAAGTTTTCCTTAAAGCAGGTGTACCCTCAGTGTCTGTCAGGGCTACTGGGCCAGCTGTAGCTCCTTCCCATCTCGGTCCTCCAAAGACTCTTTCTGAGGGGCTTGTTTTTAGGCCTTTGCCTGGCTTTAAGGGAGATTTTGTTATTCTCTCTTGGGCTGGGACCTGCATCTCCGTAACTCCTGTATCTCTTCAGCTATTAAGTTCAGTCTTCTTTATTTCCTTGGTTTGCACACACAGTAACCACTGAGTTGAGGGTCTTCTTAGAGAAGACATCAGAACATAATTTATTTTAGCATTAGAAACAAAAAGAAATAAAAACTATGTTCTAAAACTGCAGATACTCTCCATATTCATCTTATTACAGCATCTTCTGTTGCTAGGCATATCATCCTTCAGATCCTGCCTAGTTCCTTAACCATCCTAACACAGTGCCTCTTAAATCTTAAACAGTTTTTGTCACTGTTCTGTATTATTACCCTTTGGTCAAAAAAGCATCTCTGTAAGTTCATCTGGATATTAAGCATCTCAGATGTCCAGAGAGTATCTTTGGGCAGTAGTCCTGGACAGCTTTTACATCTCTGTTCAAGCATCACCAGTGGTGAGACCTCTTCTCCTTTGCTGCTTGTCCTCTCAGGTGTCTCCTGTTGACCTTGTATAGGTGAACCAACTACATGTATCATAAATGAAAGATGCAAACACTGCAACACCCAGAACATTTACTGATCATCACAGTCAAAATGCTTCCATTTCAACTACCAACGAACAAGTTTACAGAGACTAATGTTTTTTCGCTCTTAAACTTCTACAGTTTTTCAGGTCATCTCTGCTTAAAATCACCTCCCCTCCCAACAGCCTTCTTGTTTTGTCAGCTCTCAATATCCCAAGAATGTATGAGATTTATGATTTTATTTCAAATTAACATGCTCACATTTAGAACTGCAAATGGCACCGGGTCTTGCGACACAATGAGCAATTTTAATTCCAGTTGAAATGAGATATTGCAGAGGACTCATATGGTCTCCTTCATTTCCTCCTCCCTCCCAGCACAGGCGTTAGGAGGAGTGGGAAAGGAAAAAAGTTGACTGGAGAATCATTTGGAGCTTACATATACATATATATAATCTGAATCATACTGCTTTTTTCTGTTATTTCAATCACCAGTCTCAAGCTCTCATACAAATAACTTCTTTGTTTCCCTTCTATTCACGAAGTTTCAATAAACTCATATTCCCACTCTTCCTGGTTTTGAACGTGAGACTTAATGTAGACACAACAATCCGAGCACAAAGTCCAAGTCATGTCAGGCATGCACACCGTGCAGCTGGATGCCTCCGAGCTCTTTGTCGATAAAATTAATCGCCAGGCAAGGTGACAATCAGAACTACAACTATCACTAGATCCATATCTGGTGTTAGGTCTTATCTGGATGTCCTGAGAGGAGTGTGAAGCATAGGAAGAACTCTGGTGGTCTCATTCTTCCATTTTTCCTCCCTGGACAAAAGAAGCTCTTAATTCCACACGTGCAGGTGTAAATTGATGGACTTTGTGCAATTAACATTAGTGATAGTGTTTGTCTACGGTCATCCCCACGTGCACATCTACACCAATGGTGCAATGTAAAAAACTAGGGTTAAATATTACCCCAATATCGACCCTAAATTGGGACAGGAGAAGACTTGGAACCAGACGGAGGGATGGATTGATGAATTTGTTCCCACTCGCCTCCTCCCCACCTTCCACCCCACCCCGCCTCAGGATGCCCTATGGAAAAATTCTCTGCCTCAGCCTACTCTGAGTGTTATGACTCTCCCTGGATATATTTTGTGTGATTATAATCACGATTATACTTATTTCTAGTTGCACTGTTCATGCACTGTTTGTGCATTAACAGGCTTATTTTCCCAAGTAGCCGGGCTACAACAGACAGGCTGTAAGTTTTTACAGTATCAGACCTATGCTGTCTCTCTGATCAATAAGCTACAGCTAAACCTATGGTTCGTTTATCAATGGAAATACCAAAAAACTTGTAAATAAATGGTCATTATTCAAGCCCCCAATTTTGTTTGTCTCACATATTCGGTGTCAGCCTTAAGACCAGGTTTATTTACTCCTTTTTTGCAACACTTACATCCAGGTATTGTACAGTCTTTTCCCAAATAAATTCTTCCATAGATCATAGTGATTTCAGGCACAGAATTTAAATATTTCATTTTTCAGTCTTTGGAGTTTTTTACTTGTCCTTGTCTTACGCTTTATGTAAGACCAGTCAAGCAGTGCATTGTAAATAATAAGCAATTCTTCCTGACCGCTGCGCTTCTGGAGTACAGGTTTGAGATAGTTGTGTCACTCCTAAACACATACTTTGTCTACCCTTCTGACGCTGTTTTAATGAGTTCATGTTTGACTTCAAACCTCTCTCATTGCTGCATTTCACTCTGAACACGTTGTGATGCAACAGCATATTAGCCCTGGACCTTCCTTGTTTATCTCCCCATCTGCTCAGCATTTCCTGAAATACTTCATTGCTGCTTTTTTCCCAAACTACTTTACTATCTCCTCGAGGATCCCAGGGGTTTCCTAACACAGGGATTATTATTGTGCATAACTCTTTTTTCCACTCCTTTGCAGAACTTTTGGTCTAGGAAAACCATAGTCTGCCTTTCTGCTGCTGTTGTAGTGTTTTAAATTTCTTGAAGCTGGAGTGAATTTAGTAGCTATGTTACACTGCTGGCACAAACTATGAATCCAGTTGTATATAGCTGCCTGATTTTGCCTCTGGTTCATGTCTAAGGACAAAGAAAGCTATCTGGTATGAAGCTAAAAAATGCTGTGAATCTTTTGACTGAGAGGTTTAGTGCCTTAGTTGTCTGTAAATTCAGACTTTTCCTTACAACTACCCATCAAATTGCCTAAGTAAAAGAATTCTTGTCTGTCTCTGTGCTTGTATTTTCAATTTGGCTGTCTCCATACTTTTTTTTTTTATATTCTGGCGGCATTGAACATCAAAGGAGATTTCTGTAACTGTTTAACTGTGCTCTAATTGAATGTTCTCTAATACAAAGGGTTTGCTCTCACGTGTCCTTTCAACTCCAATTTTATTTGACTGACACTGTCCAGTCACACTTTGCAGACCCATGTTTTGAGCTGCAGTGTGGACGATTTGCTCTTACCCCCTTGTAGCAGTCCTAGAGTAATAACGTTTTCAGCACAGCCCTAAAGTTCCAGTATTTGTCTCTGACAGTCTAGAGCTATTATTATCTTTATGTCTTGTCTTTTATCTCCATGTCCTCCTCAGTAGCAGGATTCATTTTTGCAGCTGACATTACTAGTTTATTCATGTGTTCACTACTGTGAGCTTTTTCTTATTTTTTTAAATTTTATT